>NC_056600.1:1389389-1439389 GCF_018340385.1 Cyprinus carpio | reverse complement strand
ACTGAGCTTTCCATTGATGTGTGGTTTGTTAGGATCGTTTGATGTTTGTCCATGGTAAGAATATTTGTGTATTTGGAATTTGATGTTTGAAAATGGATCTAAATGTTGAGAAAATCATCTTTAAAGTTGTTCAAATGAAGTTCTTAGCAATGCATATTACTAATCAAAAATTAAGTTTTGATATATTTACTGTAGGAATTTTACTAAATATCTTCATGGAACATAATGATTTTTGGCATAAAAGAAAAATGTATAATTGTGACTCATACAATGTATTGTTGTCTATTACTACAAATATACCTGTGCATTTATTAGGGACACATTTATTAAAATATATTACACCAAAGCTGACAAAAAAAGCATTAAAGGGTTAAATGAGTCACTGAGTGTGTGTCTGATGGCCAGCTCCTGAAGCTCCTCACATCTCGTCGGTGGATTACGCTCACGGGACGCTGTTCGTGCGCTGGACTTACGGCGATCTGTTCACCGATCTCTCGCATTCGCGGATGCTACACTGGCAGCTGACGGCCGAAGGGAAGAAGGGCGCGAGGAGACGCTACTCCATCGACGTGAGTCTCTCCAGACACATCCTTCACTGGACCTAACCCTGTCCAGCTAAACACAGGCTAAACAGGTGTTCATAATGTTACGCAGTAATGCAAATACACAAAATAAGAAAAAGAAGACTATTTTTAGGTGTCTTGTTTAATACTTGTTACATTCTTTTTACATTCCAGTAATTTCTGTCAGTGTTTCTTTAGTGTCATTGATTTACTTTCATGGTTTTTGTTGAATTAGATTTTGTTTTCCTATTCTCTGATTCATTTTAATTTTAGTATTTTTAGTATTTTCTTCATATTTTTGTTTTTTTTTTTAACTGAATATTTTTTTATTAGATTTTAGAGCTTAGGTTTTCTTTTTGTTATTTTAGTATATTTTCTGTTTATTTTAATTTAGTTGTTTTAGTATTCTTTTCATATTTATTAGGTTTTTTTTATGTCTGATATTTTTTCTCAGTTTCATTTGAACTTTTAGTAGTTTTGATAATTGTTTGTGTTTTTTCATATTTAGCAGTTTTTTTAATGTCTGAACAATTAGTATTAAGTTTTAGTTTTTGCTGTTTTTTTATCTTAGTTGTTTTGGTAATTGTTTCATATTTATTAGTTTGTTTTTTAATGTCTGAATATTTTTTTTAAATTAAGTTTTAGTTTTCAGTTTTAGTTTTTATTATTTAACTATATTTTCTGTTTCAGTTGAATTTTTTGTAGTTTTAGAAAATTTAGTTTTTTTCATCTTTATCAGTTTATTTTAAATGTCTGAATTATTTTTAATTAAGTTTTAGTTTTTGGTTTTAGTTTTATTTTATTTAAGTGTTTCATTATAATTTTAGTAGTTTTAGTTAATTTGTTGTTTTTATCGTATTAAATTTTTTTTTTTCTGAATAGTCTGAATAATTTTTATTAAGTTTTTGTTATTTTAGTATATTTTCTGTATGTTAATGTTTATTTCAAGTCATGTTTTGTATGGTTTTAGTTTTCGCTAATGATAATAACCATGATTTCCATTCCCCTTTTTCATATTTCATATTTCATATTTTTTTATATTTCTCTCAAACCACCCATACATTAATTATAAAAAAAATAATAATTAAATATAAAATAATAATATTTTTATTATATCTATTATATAATAAAAATATAATAATTTTAAAAACTACATCAGTATATACATGAGGACATTATATATATTCATTTATTCGGATGTTATGCTACATATAAGTAATTTATATTAAAAATGATTTTATATACAGTATATAAATATATATATATGTACATTATATACATATATGGATCACAATCAGATTTACGTTTTTGTATTATTAAATGATGCCCATCTCTTTTATTTTCAAATCTTATTTCATTTATCATTAATAATAATAAAATTATGATGCTTAAGTATTTTCCGACACTGATGAAACTCTGCATGACAGTAAATCACTGCTCACTTTCTGCTCAGGATGATGTACCATATTTTTGGAATTAAAGAAAAATATAGAAAGCTAGTGTTAAAATTATTATTATTATTTTTTTTTTTAGAAAAACAAGCAGTTAGAAAACCAATAGAGAGTGACAGAGGGTTAAGTGTTTAAAAAAGGTGTCTCTATGGAGACGGTTGCTATGGGCTCTGAATCATCACTGCGCCTGACGACTGTGTTACAGGTGACTCGAAACATGATGAAGGCGTCTCTGACTCTTCCTCCTGGAGACATCTACAACCTGACGGTCTCCGCCTGCACCGAGACGAGCCGCAACACGTCTGCGCCACACATCATCAAACTCGGTCAGTGACAGCGGATGGGTGCCGTCGGAACGAGATAGATTATTGTGATGTTTTTATCAGCTGTTTGGACTCTCATTCTGACGGCACCCATTCACTGCAGAGCATCCATTGCTGAGACACTGATGCAGTGCTACATTTCTACAAACCTGATGAAGAAACAAACTCATCCTGATCTCTGATAGCAATGATTGTGAAGTCAGATCAGTTTGCAGATTAAATCCTGAACCAAAAGTAAAATCGCTGGTAGTTTACTGCTGAGAGTGTGTTTTCTGTTCTAATAATAACTCGTTTCGTTTTGACTTCCTGTTCAGAGCGTGTCAGGATTGTTGTGGCTGTTTGTTTCGTCTTCCTTTTTTACTTGTTTCTAAGCTGTTTTCTTGACGCTTGGCTGTTTTGCGAACAGAACCGGCTCCTCCGAAGTCGCTGTACGCACTCAACGCCACCGACACGGCCGTCACGCTGCTCTGGACGGAGGAAGGCGTCGTGGACTTCTATCAGATCGTCTGCAGACCGCTGCGAGTCAACAGAGAGAGCAAAGTAAGAGCTACTCACCAATATCAGAACAACACGTGTGTGCAAACGTCTGGAGATGCAGATTGAACTGATAATGAGCAGGAATTTACAGAATATTAGTTAATACTCTGAAGAATAACATAAACATAACTATTTTAACTAAAAAAAATCAGTTGCTGGTTGTTCATTCATGTTAGTTAATGCAATAACTGATATTAACAAATACTTTATGATGCATGATTCAGATTTTGTTTGTTCTTTAGTTTTTGTTTGTTCATTAATTTATTTTTTAATGCAATGCAAACTAACATTAATAACGAGCTATACATTTGTTGCAGTATTTATTCATCTTTAAATGCGGTTAGTGTTGATGATCATATGCATGTGCTTACATAAGAGATCGCTCGTTTCTGCGTCTTCCTCGTCTGTGTTTTTGATCGAGTGATTCTAGACTCGTTCAGGAAATGTGTAATAGCGCCCCCTAGTGTATAACAGTGAAAACACAGAAACACTGAAAATTCTGTGTTTGGAAGGGAATGTGTTTTTGTTGGAGTTATTATATGGTCGTTCAGGAAACCAGAATATTGAATGAAGAGTTGGTTTATTGTGTGTTTGTTTGTGTGTTTGTTTTTTGTGTGTATATGTGTGTGTGTGTTTGTTTTGCTCCAGAAGGTGCGAGAGCCGCTGCTTACCGCCACTCATGTTGTGACTGTATCTGGACTGCAGCCGTCCACTTCATATAACTGTACTGTGATCAGCAGCAGCTACAGCAGCATCAGTGACCCGGCGTACATCACCGTCAGCACGACCGGTGAGCAAATGCTTCCATCCCACACTTACAGTCAGGACAGCAGAATTAGTTTTACTTTACAGTTACATTGTTGCTACTGTTAATGAAAACAGTGGTAACCATCTTTATGGAAAAGATTATTATTTATTATATAGTAAGTGTGTTGATATTTTGTTTATTTTTTTTACTGTGAGTTACTTGACAATTGCTTCTAGTTTGTTTCTTTAAGGCGTTTTTAACTAAAATACGAGTCCATAATCCATAATAACGCAAAAAAAGTCAGAATTGTTTGATATGAACTCACAGTATTGGGAAATAAAGCCAGAATCGCGAGTTTACATCTTGCAATTCTGAGAGAAGTCAGCATTGTGAGAAAAGTCAAAATTGCGAGAAAAAGGTCAGAATTGCGAGAAAAAAGTCAGAATTGTGAGAAAAAAGTCAGAATTGCGAGAAAAAGTCAGAATTGCGAGAAAAAAGTCAGAATTGCGAGAAAAAAGTCAGAATTGTGAGAAAAAAGTCAGAATTGTGAGAAAAAAAGTCAGAATTGCGAGAAAAAAGTCAGAATTGGGAGAAAAAAGTCTGAATTGCGAGGAAAAAAAGTCAGAATTGGGAGAGAAAAAATGTCAGATTTGCGAGAAAAAAGTTCGAATTGCGAGAAAAAAGTCAGAATTGCGATTTGAGAGTAAGAATTTCGAGTTGAGAAGGTCAGAATTGCGAGAAAAAAGTCAGAATTGCGAGAAAAAGGTCAGAATTGCGAGAAAAAAGTCAGAATTGTGAGAAAAAAGTCAAAATTACGAGAAAAAAGTCAGAATTGCGAGAAAAAGGTCAGAATTGAGAGAAAAAAGTCAGAATTGTGAGAAAAGTCAAAATTGCGAGAAAGAACTGTGAGTTGAGAGGAAAGGTTTGAATTGAGAGAAAAAATCAGAATTGCGAGGAAAGGTCAGAATTGCGAGAAAAAAGTCAGAATTGTGAGAAAAAATCTGAATTGCGAGAAAAAAGTCAGAATTGTGAGAAAAAAGTCAGAATTGTGAGAAAAAAGTCAAAATTACGAGAAAAAAGTCAAAATTACGAGAAAAAAGTCAGAATTGTGAGAAAAGTCAAAATTACGAGAAAAAAGTCTGAATTGTGAGGAAATTATTTCAAAAATTTGACTGAATTGAGTCAGAATTGTGAGAAAAAATCTGAATTGCGAGAAAAAAGTCAGAATTGGAAAAAAGTCGTCAGAATTGCGAGAAAAAAGGTCAGAAATTGCGAGAAAAAAAAATCTGAATTGCGAGAAAAAAGTCGAGAATTGTGGAGAAAAAAGTCAGAATTGCGACGGCTGAAAAAAAAAGGTCAATCCAAGAAATAAAATTGTTTTTGTTAGAAATATGGTTTTAGTTGCGAGAAAGTCATAATTGTGAGAAAATAAGTCAGAATTGAGAGAAATAAGTTTTTTTTTTGAGTTAGTATTTGTGTTTATATGTGTTAGTTTTGTGAGAAGATAGTAATTATAATTAAATAAAAATTTGTATTACCTGTTAATATGTATTGATTGTTTGAAAAAAGTCTGAATTGTGAGAAAAAAGTCAGAATTGTGAGAAAAAAGTCAGAATTGTGAGATATAAACATGCAATTCTGACTTTTTTCTCAGAATTGTAATTCAGAATTATGACTTTATAACACGCAATTGCAAGAAAGAAGTTGCAATTACCTTATTTCTTATTAAGTGGCAGAAATGGACTTTCGTAGTTTTGAGCTCTGATTTGCTACATGACATCTTCTTTCAGACGAGTGAACTGAAAACATTTGAAATACACACTAAAGTCTTTGTTTAATTCGGAGACAGTGAATGTTGAGATGCTGAAACACGTGCAGAGAGCTGGCCATTGTGTGTGTTTGTGTGTTTGAAGTTGTGGAGATGGATGGGAGTGTGGGGGGGTTGTAGTAGTTTGTGTTTCTCAGCGTTCTGCTCATCGTTCTGCTGGTGCTCTTCCTGCTGGTGCTGCGCAAGAAACACATGGAGCTGAGCCGGTGAGCAACATCTCACGCTAACGAGCATCTCGACCCGTTAGTGAAAATACAACACCAGTCAAACCTTTCTGAACACTCACCAAGCCTGCATTTATTTGATCCAAAACACAGCAAAAGCAGTAAAATTGTGAAATAGTTTCATTATTTAAAATAACTACTTTCTATTTGAATAATTGTAATTTATTCCTGTGATTTCGAAGCTGAATTTTCAGCATCATCACTTCAGTCACATGATCATTCAGAAACCATTCTAATATTCTGATTTGCTGCTAAAAAAAAACATTTATTATTATTTTTATGTTGGAACAGCATTTATCTGAAATAGAAATCTTTTGTAACACTATAAAAAATTTTTATATCAGTTTAATGCATCCTTGCTAAATAAAAGTATTAATTTCTATAATTTCTTTCCCAAAAAAACTCCCAAGTATTCAAATGGTAGAGTGTATAATGTTACAAAATGAATGCTGATCTTTGGATCTTTCTATTAATCAAAGAATCCTGAAAAAATGCACTCAACTGTTTTAAGTATTGATATTAATAATATTAATCAGAAATGTTTCTCGAGCATATGAGAATGATTTCTGAAGATCATGTGACACTGAAGATTGGAGTAATGATGCTGAAAATACAGCTGCACATCACAGAAATAAATTACATTTTAACACATATTCAAATAGGAAGCAGTTATTTTAAATAATAAAAATATTTCACAATATTACTGCTTTTACTGCTGTATTTTGGATCAAATAAATTCAGAAAATAATTCTTTAAAAAAATAAAAAATCTTACTGTTCAAAAGCTTTAGTAGTGTACATCAACAAAAATCATGTTCTTATTTAGTTAAGAATTCATGATTTACTTGAGATACAAAATGACTATATCACTTTGATCAAAACGAAGCGAGTATGCTTTACGATATCAACAGAAGATGAGCAGCTTATATGTTTTTGCAACAAAAAATCATAAAACATGATTTATGATTCATTGTTTTTATAATTTTCCAGTTCTTGAAATGCAAAATGACTTGAAATATTGTCTTATGAGAAATGCATCAAAAGTAAGTATTTTTAAGCTAAAAACAAGAACAGATATCTGTTAATGAAAAATCAGAAAAGTCTAGTTAAAAGGGAAACAAGATTATTTTTATGACTGCGTTGGCAGATATTTGTTCTTGTTTTAAGCAAAAACTCATTTTGATGCATGTTTATGAAACCAAGACTAATTTCTTCAGTCGTTTTGCTTCTGTGGCAAATGCATCTTGATTTAAGAATGTTTTCAGATATTTTTAAATCAGTACTTTACACAAAACAAAAGTTCTGTCATTATTTACTCATTATGATGATGGTTGTATTTTAGTTTATTTGGACCCCATGGACTTTCATTGTATTTGCAAACACAATTAAAACACTTCATTATTGTTCAGCATTATTTATTGCACATGGATTGTGATGTTTAGGCTTCATATGAACAAAATGCATTGAGTCTGTTTGGACCGATGACATTAGTGTTGATGCATAAGTGCTGCTTTTAAGTGAACGTTCTGAGTTTTCTGTCGATTTCAGGGAGTGCGGCGCTGAAACCTTCGTGAATTTCGCCTCTTTCGAGCGAGACGGGAAGCTGCCGTATAACTGGTAGGAGCTCCTGTGTTTCTCGCTGTCAATCAAACACACACACACACACACACACACACACACACACACACACACACACAGGAAGTGAGCGTGTAATTGTTGGTGTCGACTCCAGAAGCATCGGTTCTGATGTTTGTGATCACAGCCGTCGCTCACACACACACACACACACACACACACACACGATTAATATAAGAGCTTAAAGAGGGTCAGTAAAGGCAGATTTTGGCCTGCTTATGAACTCAAATTATGTTTTTTCTCTCACTTTCTGCTGAGATGTGAAGCAACAGAAACATGACTTTGTGTCCTATTTTTAATTTCAAATTCAGTTCAGTAAAATTAAGTTTATAAAATGTATTCATTTCTAAAATACATTCTTATGAGATGTGAAGCAACAGATAATTTATGATATTACAAATTATATATTATAAATTATTCATATATATATATATATATATATATATATATACATTTCTGTAATATTAATTTTATAAATTGTTTTTGTTTTTTATATATATATTTTTTTATTTATTCATGTATATATATATATATATATATTTTCATGTAAATTAATATATAAATAAAATTATTTTAAAAAAGGAAAAATAATAAAACATATTTAAAGCTTACATTTATGAAATATAAATTATACAAATTTAATATATATATATATATATATATAAAGACAGAAAAATAAATACCTAACTTATTAATTAATATGTATTCTAATTCTAAATTTATACATAAAATGATTTTAAAATGTAAACATAAAAATGTTAAATTATCAAAGTATAATTAAGTTAAATACAATTGATATAAATATATATTTTTTATAATATATTTTATATATAATATATATTTTTTATAATTTATATAAAATACAGTAAATACAATTTATATGCAAAAAAAAAAAAATATATATATATAGAGAGAGAGATCTTTACATCATTAATTAATACATATTTATTACAAACTAATATATAAATGAAATGTTTAAAATGTAAAAAAAAATACACATAAGATTATTAAATTTCAATGCAGTCGATTAAAAGCTGACTCTGAGTGAGTTTTAGATTTGTAGGGATGATATTAATTCATGTTTTCTGAGAAATGTATCAAAATTAAGTTTTTGGCAGATATTTGTTCTTGTTTTATGCAAAAACTCGCTTTATTTTGATACATTTTTCCTAAAACCATATTTTTTATTTTCTAATAAATGTGTATTGTTTTTTGAGTTTTTGTATATATGTGTGTGTGAATGTTATAGAGGCTGACATTTTGCATCAGCTTCATGATCGATGCGTTAGAAGCAGAGAGCGGGTTAATACTGGGATGGATTCGTGATCTCGCTGTGTTTGGTGTTAATGTCCGGCGTTAGCAATCACAGATTCACACATCATGAAGATGCCGAAGACACTGACTGCATGACGCGATCATTAACCTGTCAGACACTAATGAAATATGCTCAGTCATCTGTGTGTGTCACTATTACTAATGGAGCACCATGTTTTGTCCCCAACTTTTTGCCCTTGGTCTTTTTTTATGTCTTTTGCTTTCTGTTTTGTTCGATGGGCTTCAGGCGCAGGAGTCTCTTTGCGTTCCTCACGCTTCTGCCATCCTGCCTTTGGACTGACTATCTTTTGGCCTTTTATATTAATCCGTGGTAAGTAGCAGCGCGGCGTCCGGCGGCCGACGGACAGACAAACACACACAGACTCCACATAGCTGCAGTGCATTATGGGTAACGGATCAGAGGCCGGATCTGCATCTGTGCTCTTGTCTGTGTTTAACAGCGTCTGGACGCATGACACTAACGCATGACGCTCGCTCTCACGGCCTGCATGTTTGCTCCAGCTCTTCGATTCTGACTCGGACTGAATGCAGATTTTCACTCGAGAGACTTGAGCCGATTTGCTCGGTTCTTTCTTTTCTGTTAGCTTGATTTCCTGAAGAAATATTCCGGGTTTGAGACGAGCTGAGCGCTGCGACGTGCCGTCGGTCTCCACAGAAAATAATGACTTTACGCTGTTTGTGCTAAAGTAAAAAAAATCATGTATACAGTAAGTGAAGTGAATGTTAAGAAATATTCCGGGTGTTTTTGAAAAAAAAAATATATATAATAATATATATATATAATATATTAAAACTGTGTTGGAGCGAAAAATGGAGACAAAGGATATATATATATATATATATATATATATATATTATATATATATATATATATATATATATATACATATAGATAATATATATATATATATATATATATATATATAGGAGCGATATATAGCACAGACAGGCCAAAAAGTTTTGGAAACATTACTATTTTTAATGTTTTTTGAAAAGAAGTCTCTTCTGCTCATCAAGCCTGCATTTATTTGATCAAAAATACAGAAAAAAATTTAATATTATATGATATATAATTACAATTTAAAAATAATTGTTTTTAAATTTATTATACTTTAAATTATCATTTTTCAGGAATAAATATTTTTTAAAGTATATTCATATAGAAAACTATTATTTAAGTTGTAATATATTTATATTACTGTTTTTTTCTGTATTTTTGATTTGAAAAAATAAAAATAGGCTTGATTGAGGCAGAAGAAACTTCTTTCAAAAACATTAAAAATAGTAATGGGTTAACTTTTGACCTGTACCGTATTGTGTGTATTTGAATAAAATACATTCAAATTGTAAAAAATTTAATGAACAATTTTAATGAAGTCTTTAAAACATTTTAGTCAAGTATTTAAAATTATACTTAAAAATGTACAGTTATTACAATTTAATAAATCGTAAAATCATAAAGAAAGAAAGAAAAATAAATAAATTTAATACAATAAAAAACAGAAGCATATAAGATTATATTTAAAAGAAAGTAAAATTATTAAATGTATATAAAAATTAGAACATGAGATTACTGTGATGTGGAAGGCTATAATGTATTATTGTATATATAAATTAAATTTACATTTAAATTAAAAAAATAAATTAATTTTATATAAATTAATATAGAAATTTAAAAATTCAAAAAAATAATAAATAAAACAATAAAATATTTTACTTTAAAATGAAATAAAAAGTATATTTCTAAAATATAAATAAATTATAATATATAGTTTTTGTTTACATGATATATGTATGTGTACTGTTTATTTATTATGTATATACACACACACATACTGTGTATATTTTGAAAATATTTGTATTATTATATTATATTATTAATTTTTTTATTTTATATAAATATGTATAATATATAATAATAATAAATTTTTCTTTTATTTATTGTTTAATTTGTTTTGTTTTTTTTTTTTTATTAATAATTATTATAAGTTCACACTCACATATCATGTAAACAAAAACTTTTATTTTGGATGCGATTAATCGCAATTAATTGTTTGACTGCACTAATATATATATATATATAGATAGATAGATATATAGATATCATAAACTCCTTTTTTCTGTAGAGTGGTTAATAAAAGCCCTCATTAATGGTTTAAATGCTCCAGAATGAGTGAATGTGAGTTATTATCCGTGGTTTCAGACGCACGCCAGCACTGAAGCTCCGTCTGCCTGGAAATGCATGTTTAGTTTGTAGGATTTGAGGAGTGTTTATTAGCAGAGATGCAGTTTGTTGTGTTCTGATGTGGTTTGATTTCAGACTGTCTGTGTTTCACCCGCAGGAGCAAAACAGCGCTGAAGAAGAGGAAACTAACCAGGTAACGACATCCGCTGATGTGATGGTGTGAGCTGACTAGGGATGTAACGATATCAAAAACAACGATACGATACGATAATATCGCGATATAAAGTCCACGATGCAGTATTTAATGTTAATGTTTATTGTTCTTTTTTAGGGTTGTTAAGTGTTAATTAAGTAAGTGAAATTTAATTGTGGATGAAGTTTGTGGGTTTATTTGTAGTTTTTTTATTTGTGATTTAGGGCCCTGCAGTATTTAATGTTAATGTAGTCCGCAAAACGCAGCACAAGTGTGTTTACTAGTTGAGTCCTGCGCCGTTCACATTTTTCTCGTCCCTCTTTTATTTGTGATTAGCACGTGCACATTTCAGCCCAAAGTACATTCACACCACTGGTGTTTTTAGGGAGCCAAAAAAGATTGTGTTCAGGCGCATTGCAGTAATATCCATGTACATAGATTTATCCACGCTTTTATCCAAAGTGACTTAAAGGATTTCAGGCTGTACATTTTTTTAGTTTTTTTACCAGTATGCGTGTTCCCTAGGCGGGTGAACCCAACCTTTTACACGCTGCTTACTAAATGCAGGACCACAGAGCCACAGGAATCCAAATATCCATATGAAACAATTGCACTGTAAATTAAATAAAAATGTATATTTCATATGTATATTATTTTTGCATGTAACTCAGAAGTAGGGAAATTAATTACAATTCTACTTTCCTTATTTCTACACTTATTTATATATATTTTATATTTTATTTATATATACAGTACAGACCAAAAGTTTGGAAACATTACTATTTTTACTGTTTTGAAGCAATAAGAAATTTCTGCACTGGCTCTCAACCCACCTGCAGAGCATTTATTTGATCAAAAATACAGAAAAACCTGAATAGTTGTTGATATAATTATTATCACGTTACGCCCAAATTGGTTTTTAAAATTTATTTAATACTTTAATTATCAACTATTTCTGTGATGCAAAGCTGAATTTTTTAGGTCCTGTCCCAATCACATGCATCCTTTAGAAATCATTGTAATATGGATGATTCATTAATCACAAAGTTTGAACCATGTCTGCTCCTTAATATTTGAATTTTCAGAAAATGTGAAATACGTTTTTTAGGATACTCTTTGATGAATAAAATTAACAAAAAAAAAAAAAAAAAGGGAACACGTTTTTAAATGCGTGCAATTTTTGTTCGCCGTGCAACCATAGCACACTACTGGTGCAGTAATTGAGGCACTCCAGTTAAAATTTTTTTCTTTGCTTTTTTTTCAGTAAAAGCACACACTTTTATTCAGCAAGGTGTGGTTAAATTGATATACAAGTGATAGTAAAGAAAATAATTATTAGAATATATATTAGTAAATTATTGTTTTACTATTTGAATAAATGACAGTTCTTTTTTAACCTTATATCCATCAAAAATATTTAGACAGCAAAAGTGTTTCCAACACTAGTATATTTCATCAGTATATTATTTTTGATTTCTAAATGACATAAGGATAGACTGGATGTAAGTACTTCTTTCCCAATTTGTTTCCAAACTTTTGGTCTGTACTGTATATATTTTGAATTTGGACTGCATTTAAACCGCTAGCTGTCAGCAATTCAAATAATGCACTTTAAGCTTTTATTTTGATGGAAACGGCAGAAGAGCTTTTATTTTGAAGGAAAGCTCAAGCTTCAGTGAAAACACGCTTACAAATCTCACTACAAATCTACTGAAACGCTGTAATCATCTCCCGCTGAAATAAAGCCTAATTGGTATCTGTTGCGTTTTTAATAAATAAGAAATAAATGTGAAATAAATGCGTTGACTGCATTCATTCGGTGTGAACGAAGCCGTTCTGAGACGCAGAAAACACCGGATCACAAGTGTGCGCTTCGCTTTGAAAAGTGAACTAAAAACCTATCGTTTCATATCGTCATGTGACCACGATGATATCGAGACAGTTTTGCTATTAATATCGTTACATCCCTAGAGTGGACTGTATTGATTTTGTTTCTTCGTGTGATGTGACGATGTGTGTGTCTTCAGTCCCGTTCAGCTCAGTGATTTCGACGCTTACATCAAAGACATGAGCAAAGATTCGGCGTACAAGTTCTCGCTGCAGTTCGAGGTAAAACACACTCGCTGCAGAACACGTAAACACTGGTCTGTCAGCGTCAGGCGTGCGATTGATCTGTTTGCTTTGTGTTTCTGTCAGGAGCTGAAGAGCGTGGGTCTGGATCTGTCTCATGAAGCGGCCGATCTGCCCGTCAACAGACCCAAGAACCGCTACACCAACATCCTGCCCTGTGAGAAGCCCCGCCCACTGTAGTCATAGCAACGCTCTTCTGATTGGCCCACTTTCACAGTTCAGCACAGGGTTATCATGAGCAATGTTTCCATCCAAAGTTACCAATTTAACGTGTGCGCAAAATTGGATATCGCATAAAATATTTGCGAATAAAGCACTGTTTCCATCCAGGGAGCTGAAGAGAGCAAAATCATCACTTCCTGATTAACTTGCGCTAAACATCACGAAGAAGGCACTGCATATAATAATTTGTGTATACACTAAATTACAAGCTTCAGAGCGTGCAGACGTTTTTTGACGCACATTAAGCAATTTATTCAGTAAAAGTGTTTATATCGTAGTTTATGCACATGTTTTCTTACCGGATAAGAGATTTATCCTGCTTAGTTGAGCGCTTAAGGTTTATTTTTAGAATTTACGTGCATCTTGACGTTTCTATCCAGCTTTTTTTTATGCGATATCCCAAAATGCGCGTACAAATAGATGGATGGAAACATCAGTAGTTAAACTAAAACTATTAAAAAATTTGGTTATTTGAAATAAAATAACATTTAAAATCAACTTTTCCTTATTCGTTTAGTTTAACTTGATGTTGAATTGATTAAAACTAAAATAAAGATTAATAAATGTGACAAATGAGCGATGAGTGATGCTCTAGAGCCATCTGGTCTTTTTTTATTTTAAAAGTGTTTGTTTTCCAGTAGTTGGAAATTATTTTCATGGCACACTGCATATGTTATCTCCATGAATGGAAGTTAGAAATGTGGGTCTTTTTTTAAGTGAATTCACATAAAAAGTCGTAATTTAAAAAAAAATATTTTAAATTTTAAGGAAATTTTAAAAATACCGTAAATCCTGTATAACATAAAACTGCACAAATGTAGTGGAAAAACATTAATGAAGTGTGTGACATTACAAATATAGTCTTTAAATATAATGTCCTTAATTATTATAAGTATAAAGTATCTGATTTTTACATGTATTTATTCCAAAAAAAATAATAATTTTTTTGAGAGTGTAAGGAAGGTTGATTATGCTTTATGCGAGTGGATGGTTTGCTGAGCTGTTTTTCACTAGTTTTTATTCATATTTTTCTTTTCTGTATTAAGGGTAATTTACAGGGGTGTAATGGGGGGTAATATTCGTACAGAAAATTTTCAGTACAGTTTCGCGAAATATCAGACTATCACTATATATACTCATATTTTACTTTACCTGTTATTGATATCTTAATTATTTAATGTATGTTTAGATAATTTTTTTATGAAACAAGTTATGACAGCCACTGTGTAAATGATTATATTTCAACAAGAAATAGAAATTGTATAATTTAGAAGTTAATTTAAAAACTGCATTGAGTGCAATTTGCATTTTTTTTTTTTCAATTTGAGGGTTGATTATTAAAAATAAATAGTAGCCTAATTGAATTTAAATTTGGGCTCTGTTGTTAATTTTTACCTTACTAATGCAAAAGGGCTTCATATAGTTTAGAGCAGAAGCTGAGGTAGATTTTTTTAGTTTATTTTATTTTATGAGGTAGAAAATTTTTATTATAATTGAATTTATTTAAAGAAAAGGGCAATTTCTTCAGTAAACCGTTGTTTATTTAAAAAAAAAGCAGATTATGTTTAGTTTTTCCCTCCATTTGATAGTTATATGCATTGCTAAGGATGTTTGTTTGGTCACAGATGACTTCAGTCGGGTGAAGCTGATCTCTCTGCACAACGATGAAGGCTCTGATTACATCAATGCAAACTTTATTCCTGTGAGTAGCTCATCAGTATCAGCGATTAGAGTTGAGTCGTTATGGTTATGGGGTGTCTTATCTGTCTGGTGGTGTGTCTTCAGGGTTATAACTCTCCGAACGAGTTCATCGCCACACAGGGGCCGCTGCCCGAGACCAGGAACGATTTCTGGAAGATGGTCCTGCAGCAGAAGTCTCACATCATCATCATGCTGACCCAGTGTAACGAGCGCAGGAGGGTCAGTTCCCATGGCAACCGCTCCGTTACGGCTGTAACATCTCACAGAGACGGGCAGATGTTAACAAGAGCATGTGCTTCCTGTGCAGGTGAAGTGTGACCACTATTGGCCGTTCACCGAGGAGCCCGTGGCATACGGAGAGATTACGGTCGAGATGCTGTCGGAGACCGACTCCCCCGAGTGGACCATCAGAAACTTCAGACTGGGATATGTGAGGAACACAATTAACACAACCAGCCATAACCCTGGATGAGTGAATAATTGGATGGATGGATGGATGGATGGATGGATGAATGGAGGGATGAATGATAGATAGGTGGGTGGATAGATGGGTGAATGTATGGACAAATGGATGGATGATTGATGTATAAATGGATGGATGGATGTATGGATGGATGATAGGTGGGTGGAAGGGTGGATGGATGGATAAATGGAGATGATAGATGAGTCGGTGAATGGATGGAGAAATGAATGGATGCATGAATATTAGATAGGTGGATGGATGATAGGTGGGTGGAAGGGTGAATGGATGGATAAATGGATAGACAATAGATGAGTCAGTGGGTGGAAGATAGATAAATGATAGATAATGGGGGTGGATGGATGATGGATAAATGGAGTGATGGGTGGGTGGATGAATGAACGGAGGGATGAATGATAGGTGGATGGATAGATGGGTGAATGTATGGATAAATACATGGATGATTATTGTAATGGAAGATGAATAAATGAATTGATGAGTAGATGGATGGATGGATGGATGATGGGTGGATGGGTGAATGGATGGATGATGGATGGATAAATGGATGATAGATGGATGATGGGTGGGTGGATGGATAAATGGATGGATGCATGAATGATAGATAAGTGGATGGATGATGGAGGGGTAGGTGGGTGGATGGATGGATAATAGGATGAATAGGTGGATGGATGATAAATGGGTGGATGGATGGATGGATGGATGGATGATGGGTGGGTGGGTGAATGAATAAATGGATGGATTGAAGATGGATGGGTAGATGGATGGATAAATGGGTGGATGGATGGATGATGGGTGGGTGGGTGGATGAATAAATGGATGGATGGATGATGGGTGGGTAGATGGATGGATAAATGGAGGAATGGGTGGATGGATGATAAATGGATGGATGGATGGATGATGAGTGGGTAGATGGATGGATAAATGGAGGAATGGGTGGATGGATGATAAATGGGTGGATGGATGGATGATGGGTGGGTGGGTGGATGGATGGATAAATGGAGGAATGGGTGGATGGATGATAAATGGATGGATGGATGGATGGATGATGGGATGGGTGGATGGATGGATGGATAGGATGAATGGGTGGACAAATGATAAATGGATGGATGGATGATGGGTGGGTGGGTGAATGAATAAATAGATGGATTGAAGATGGATGGGTAGATGGATGATAAATGGGTGGGTGGATGGATGGATGATTGGGTGGATGAATAAATGGATGGATGATGAGTGGGTAGATGGATGGATAAATGGAGGAATGGGTGGATGATGGGTGGTTGGATGGATGGATGTATAAATGGATGGGTGGGTGGATGGATGCATGAATGATAGATAGGTGGATGGATGGATGATGAAGGGGTGGATGGGTGATGTATAGATGTATTTAGATGTACAAATGGATATATAAATACACTGGTGTTGTTCCTGTCTGATGTTCTGTGTGTTTCTGGCTCCTGCAGGCTGATGAAACTCAAGACGTTCTGCACTTTAACTACACCTCGTGGCCAGATCACGGCGTTCCGACAGTCAACGCCATCGAGAGCATCTTACACTTCGTTCAGATCGTACGTCAGCAGGTCAACAGGACCAAAGGGCCCATCGTGGTCCACTGCAGGTGAGACTCCGGTGCTGATGTGAGAGTCTGTGGTACAGGAGTCACTCCAGCTACACCAGTGGTTCTCAAAATGGGGGGCAGACTTAGTGATTTGGGGTCCCTAAGCAAATTTCAGGTATGGGCCCCAACACAATAACTGTATGCTCTTTTATCTCTTATATCACTCTCTCTTTCTCATAGGTTATAGATTTATTACCCCTACAACTTAAGTAAATAATTAGTCAACCTGATTTGTCAACTACTTTTTTCGGATCACAAAAGAAGACATTATAAAAAGTGCTTGCACTTGTCCCTTTAATAAACTGTAAACTTCTTTAATCTTTTTACAAAAAGGATTCAAATGTCATAAAAATTATCCCATGCAACTCGTTCCGTATTCCAAGTGTCCTAAGGGGATACGGTAAGGTTTGTGGAGAAACAAATGGAAAATGTAATCTATTATTAAGAGAAAATCTCCAGTCATCGCATTAGTGCATTTATACTATCACACCGCTTTGCTCTCTGCTCTCACTACACTCTGCTAACATACTCTGGTCCAGCGTAGACACTGTGTTTAATGTCGTTGGTGAGGAGGAATGTTGTGTCCTATGCTTTAAAACACTGGCAGTGGACAGCATGAAACCCACAAAAAATAAGAGAGAATGGTTATTCTCTGTAAGTTATTTTTTTATGTTTCAAGTGATGGAGGTTTTTCAATTTAAAAAAATTAAAAACTGTTTAGTGAGCTTATTTGATAGGCTGAGGTGGGAAGGGGATTCCGGGGAGGGGGTGGCAGATTTTTTTATAGGTTTAAAAGGGGCGCAACCAAAAAGTTTGAGAACCACTGAGTTACACAGACCGGAATCACTGCGGCTCATGACCGTCTATTGATTCCTGCTTGTGGTTTTGCTTCCACTCTTCACCAGTGTTACTGACAAAGTATGATGGAACAGACACTGATGTGTGTGTGTGTGTGTGTGTGTGTGTGTGTGTGTGTGTGTGTTGTGTGTCATTTGTGTGTTTGGTCGCACCGGCACCTTCATCGCTCTGGACCGGCTGATGCAGCACATTCAGGAACACGAGTATGTGGACGTCTTGGGACTGGTGTCAGACATGCGCTCACACCGGCTCTCCATGGTCCAAACCGAGGTACAAAACCCAAACCAGAAACCAAATCAGATCCAGAACCAAACACTGAATCTGAACCAGAAACCGAATCAGATCTAGAACCAAACACTGAATGAAAAAACAGAAACCAAATCAAATACTGAATCTGAACCAGAACCCAAATCAAATTCAGAGCCAAACACTGTATCTGAACCAGAAACTGAATCAGATCTAGAACCAAACACTGAACCAGAAACAGAAGCCAAATCAAATACTGAATCTGAACCAGAACCCAAATCAAATTCAGAGCCAAACACTGTATCTGAACCAGAAACTGAATCAGATCTAGAACCAAACACTGAACCAGAACCAGAAGCCAAATCGGATCCAGAACCAAACACTGAACCTGAACCAGAACCAGAACCAAACACTGTATCTGAACCAGTAACTGAATCAAATCTAGAACCAAACACTGAATCTGAACCAGAACCCAAATCAAATTCAAAGCCAAACACTGTATCTGAACCAGAAACTGAATCAGATCTAGAACCAAACACTGAATCTGAACCAGAACCAGAAACTGAATCAGATCCAGAACCAAACATTGAATCTGAACCAGAATCAGAAACCGAATCAGATCCATCAGATTTTTCTTAAGATTGTTCTTAAGACAAAACTGAGAAAGAATTTAAATTCTTTCAAAGAATATTTTCAAAATGATTGTAAATAGGCTCTTAAAGTTAGCATAATGTCCAACGTGTCCTAAGTTCTCAAACGTGAGATATTTAAATTAATTTATTGGGTTGTTTCAAGTTAATTGTTGTGATTATTAAACATAACAATATAACACTAATGCAACGTTATATAAAACAGTTTTTTTCAGTGTTTTTCAGTGAATTGATCAGTGACTAGTCAAAAAAATGTTCACAAGAAAATATTTGAGAACTTTGAGAATTTTACTTGAGAACATTCTTACAGCTGCTTGGAATTTCTTAACTCCGTTTTCTTAAGAAGATTTGGATGAATCTATGGAAGCTTGATTGTACCACTAGATAAAAAATAATTTAGACTTTTTAACTCACAATTCTGAACTTTTTTGTCACAATTTATCATTGTAAGAAAAAGTGAGGATTGAGAAATGAAAAGTCTAAATTACATGTTTTATTTTTCATTCTGTGGCAGAAATGAGAAAACAACTCGGATAGATATCTGTGAGATATAAAGTCAGAATACTGATATAAACTCATAATTGTTAGATATCAAGTTAAAATTGCGGAAATTGGCTTCCATATGAATCCAGGCCTGGAACGGTAAATTGATGTGCAATGTGTGTGTGTGTGTGTGTACGTGTGCAGGAGCAGTACGTGTTCATCCATCAGTGTGTCCTACTTATGTGGAAAAAGAAGAAGCAGCAGACGCACACGAGCGACGTCATCTACGAGAATGTCAGCAAGTCCTAATGAAGTGAGACCTCAAAATTAATATGAATTTTATGAAAATGAATAATATATAGATGGATGGATGAATGGATGATGGATGGATGGGTGGGTGGGTGGTTGGATGATGGATGGATGGAGGATGAATGGATGATGGGTGGGTGGGTGGTTGGATGATGGATGGTTGGATAGATGGGTGGGTGGATGGATGGATGATGGATGGGTGGGTGGATGAGTGGATGATGGATAGTTGGGTGGATGGGTGGGTGGATGGATGATTGATGATAGATGGGTGGGTGAGTGGATGGATGGATGGATAGATAGATAGATAGATAGATGGGTGGGTGAGTGGATGGATAGATAGATAGATAGATGGGTGGGTGAGTGGATGGATGGATGGATGGATGGATGGATAGATGGGCGGGTGAGTGGATGGATGGATGGATACATGGGTGGGTGAGTGGATGGATAGATAGATAGGTGGGTGGGTGAGTGGATGGATAGATAGATGGGTGGGTGAGTGGATGGATGGAGATAGACATGGATGGATAGATGGATAAATGGGGTGGGTGAGTGGATGGATGGATGGATAGATGGATGGGTGGGTGGATGGATGATTGATGATAAATGGGTGGGTGAGTGGATGGATGGATGGATAGATGGGTGGGTGGGTGAGTGGATGGATAGATAGATGGATAGATGGGTGGGTGATTGGATGGATGGATGGATGGATGGATGGATAGATGGGTGGGTGAGTGGGTGGATGGATGGATAGATGGGTGGGTGAGTGGATGGATAGATAGATAGATGGGTGGGTGAGTGGATGGAGGATGGATGGGTGGGTGGGTGGTTGGATGGATGGATGGATGGATGGATGGATGGATGGATGGATAAATGGGTGGGTGAGTGGATGGATGGGTGGATAGATGGGTGGGTGGGTGGATGGATGATTGATGATAGATGGGTGGGTGAGTGGATGGATAGATATATAGATAGATGGGTGGGTGAGTGGATGGGTGGATGGATGGATGGATAATATGGGTGGGTGGGTGAGTGGATGGATGGATGGATAGATGGCTGGGTGAGTGGATGGATAGATAGATACATGGGTGGGTGAGTGGATGGATGGATGGATGGATGGATGGATAGATGGTGGGTGGGTGGATGGATGAGTGGATGGATGATTGATAGATGGATGGATAGATGGATGGATGAGTGGATGGATGGATGGATAGATGGGTGGGTGGGTGAGTGGATGGATAGATAGATGGATGGGTGGGTGAGTGGATGGAGGATCCCCCGATGGAGGTTGTTGGGTGGATGGGTGGGTGGATTGATGATTGATAATAGATGGGTGGGTGGGTGAGTGGATGGTGGGTTGATGGATGGACGGATGGATAGATGGGTGGGTGGATGGATGGATAGATGGTGGGTGGGTGGATGGATGAGTGGATGGATGATTGATGGATGGATAGATGGGTGGGTGAGTCGATGGTGGGTGGATGATTGATGGATGGATGGATAGATGGATGGGTGGATGGATGGGTGGGTGGATGGATGAGTGGATGGATGCTCTTGATTCTTATTTCAACTTTAGTGTGTTATTTTAGTGTGTCAAGTTAAACTAAATTAAAATTGATGTCTGGGCATCTACAGTAGCTGTGAAAAAAATGTTTTTGTATATTTTATTTCATTTATTATTATATGTCAAGTAACACAAATTTTGATTTTGGTTTTAGTGTTCGCTCTGTTTTCCTCCAGGTCCGACGCTCCTCACATCAGTGTTGACAGACGTGCTTCATCAACACCAAAACCCAACCGAGCGGCGGCCGCGGAGGAGAACCCTTCACTCATTTACTCCCATACAAGCTCTTATTTAGCAGACGAACGACGGAACCAATCCGATGCCTTAAACGAGCTGCCGTGTTCTCCCGTCTCCGCAGATCGCAGGAGAACGCCGCAGCGCCGGACCCACGCCGCTTCCGTCCGCATCGCGTCTGTAGTGTGTGAATCTCAGGATCATCCGAATGCGTGTAAAGTGTGTTTCGTGAGTTTATATCGCACTCTGTCTGTACTAGTGTTAGTTTCTACGTCTCCAGAGGAGAATGAAGAACCGGATCCTCCTGTTGGCATGCACATGTAAACACGGTTCGAACCTGACGGCCTTTGATCACTGCCACACACTGACCATCTGCTCTGGGTATGAGGGACAGATGCAGACGATCGTATGTGTTGCTGTGTGTAGAGAGGCTGCGCTTCTGTGATTTCTGCTAAAGCTGGGCTTCATCTGCAAGCGTCTGGATGTTCACTGGAGAGGCGTTGCACCGTTCGGACTGAATCGCTCGCCGCTGCTGAATCTGACACTGACTCCGTTGTGTTCGCTGAACGATGCATGCTGCAAAATGAGACCCGAGATTAGTCTCATCTTTAGGTTTAGACTCCAGCTCAAGGGTGTTTGTTTCTCGTTTGCCTGTTCCGTCAGACACCAGTGAGTTTACAAACGTCTTTACAGAAGCAGAGATGTAATATCAACCAAGCGTCGAGCTGTAAATACTCAAACTAAAGAAACTCTGTGTTGTGTTTTCGATGAACTGATTGAAACTCTCTCCAGAACGGGCTTCACTTGATGGGTTTTCTTTCGTTTGTGTCAGAACTCGTTTGTCTTTTGGTGCCATTCTTGTGTATCGTGTGACTTCAAGTAGCCGAGCAATCCACAGTTTAATGTGTGTTCATTTGGGAAAAAATAAACGTTTGAGTACGTATTCTTCTGAGCTGGAAATGAGTCGTTTTGTGTGAAGAATAAATGATGTCTGTAGACCTCAGTCCATGTGAAACTGAATCAAACAGTCTGCTGTTCCTCTTCTTGCATGTATGCTGTGTGAATCTTTTGCAATAATTTGATGCAGAAAGCACAAGAGATGACCAGTACTTTTTTCTTGTTTTCCAGTATAAATATTTTAACTTTATTAAATCAAGGTCTATTTACTTGAGACGCAAAATGACTAAAGATATTTTGTCTTAACTCTTTTTTTTTTTTTTTTAATTAATACATTTTTTAAAACAACAACAACAAAAAAATGTGCCAATGTGGTCAGAAATAGAAACTTTTGTGTGTGTGTTTGTGTGTGTGTGTGTGTGTGTGTGTTGGGGGTTAAGTTGCTTTCTCTGACCTCATTAGCAGATATTTGTTCATGTTTTAAGCTTAAAATCGCGTGATTTTGATCATTTCTTCATCTTCTGTGGTAGATGTGTCTTGATTTAAAACAATACAAATTATAAGTATAAATTGAAAAAATACAGCTCTGGAGAAAAACCACTTGAAAATTCTCAGTTTCTCTGAATTATTATAAGAAGATATTATCAGACCTTAAACAAATATTTACATTTTACTCAAATGCATACTTGGTAAATCCAGAGAAACCTTTCAAGTGGTCTCTTGCTGTGATTTTCGCAGTGTTCTCTCTTGAAGCATCATTTTCCTGATAGATTACTGTCATTTTGTAATTTTATTGCAGAACAAAAATACAGGGATGAACACGTGTTTACTGAAAATACACATTTACACAGAACAAAAACTGAAATCACATCTTTAAATACACTCTCATAAATCCAGCATCGCCAAAATCTCATTATGTTACAGCAAATAAAATAATAATAGAGCGTGATTGGACTATTTTGATTTGGAAGTGAGCGCACGTGACCAAATATGGCGGCAGGTCGCGCATGCGCGTTTCCGGGAATGAAGCAGGTGAGCGACGTCAAGGTGAGTGTCATGTGAACGTTATAGCTGTGGGAATCATAAATCTCATAGTTTGCACCGTTTAAGTGTAGTAATTTAAAAATTCGTAGGAGTGTTCCAGACAGACAATGTTTGTTTGATCGGATGACGCGTGATTTGGGCGGGAGTGTCTATTTTATAATTAAAAACACGTTATTTTGAGTTTAGAACTTTATCAAATATTATTGTAAAACCATATGAAGTGCGCTGTAGGTTTAGGAAACAAAAAACCTGCAAGCAGTCGATGGGAGAAATGAATCATTTCGAAGCTTTGAATCAATTGAACCATTTTGCGACTCACCGATTCACTGTTTCGAATCACTCGAAACGCCACGCGCTGGTGACGCCTGCTGCCCAAAACTGTGTAAATCATGCCACAAAACATGCACAAAAACAGCTTTTACAAACCCATTGCAAATGTTTTATTGAAAGTATAATATATTAAATGCAATCAAATTAAATTAAATGTGAAGTGTCACTATAATATCTGTTTGTTTATTAATTGATGAACCACAGCGCTGTCTATGGTTTTAACTGATCTTGGATTAGTTTTATAAATTTGTTGACATTTTTAATTTGAATCATTTATGCAATTAAAAGGAAGACACATTTGTAGTATCTTACTGGGATGTCTAGACCAGTCCTCAATAAAACAAACAAAACAAGCCATATTTAATGTAATTCGATTGCATTTAATATATTATACTTGGCATTATAAAACTAGGACAATTTTTAATATAACTCCGACTGGATTCGTCTGAAAGAAGAAAGTCACATACACCTAGGATGCCTTCAGGGTGAGTAAAGCATGGGCTAATTTTCATTTTTGGGTGAACTAACCCTTTAATGACAAAAAAAAAAAAAAAAAAAAAAAACCCTTTAATGACGAACACGTGTGTATTAGAGTGTAGAGTGATAGTGAACTGTCTTTCTGGCCTGATTAGCGATGTCTTCTCATAAAATACAAGAAACAGGCACCACAATTGAATTAATGACACACACGCTTCATATTTAATGTTTTGATTCTGTTGGATGGATTGCACGTTCATGAAAACATTTCTTTGTAAAAGGTGTCATTATCACTGATCTTTAATATATTACACACGTTTGTGTTCTCGTTGTATTGACGGCTTTTGTCCAGCAGGTGTCGCTCTTACAAGTGCTTTAGAAAAGGAGAGGGGGGATACGCACACGCACACGCACACACACACATATACATATTATTTATTTTTTTTACTCTACGTGTATTTAAGGTGTGTTGGTCAGAAACATGAAGTGCATCTACAGCAGCGGCTTTTACAACAATTTATTTGATTTTATTGCATTAAAAGTGACAGCCAAAGTTATGAAATCTTTCAGGTGTATTGTCAAAATAACACAAAATAAGAAAATCATCATAGAGGCAACTAATTTACAAGAATAGATGTCATCCAGCATGTTCAGAAACTGTTGACGAACTCATTTTAAAAGATTTCTTAGTGTAATTTGGAACAGTGTAAATGATCTTATTAATAAGAAAATGTATTCTGATTCTTAATGCGTTTCTAACCGAGTTCAGGACCAAAATCGATAACGCCCAAAAGTTAGCGACTGACAAAGTCGTTTTTCCGCTCTTACACACTAATACAAACTCCTGTAATTTCAATCAAGTGTTTATTTGAGTTTAAAAACAGTAGCACACCTCAACAAAAGCATCATAATTTGAACATCTTGATTTATACGTGCTAAAATGACTTCAAACCTGAATGTGCACAAATTAGGCATCTTAGGAAAGTCAGTGCAAAAACTTTCAGCTCCATCCAAAAATAGCAAATCCATTCAATACTTAAACATCATTCAGTAGAAACAGGCCTATAAAAAAATCACACAAGAGAACATTTAAGTGATTGTCAACTGGCTGAATGTCCCTGAGTGCGTCGTTTGTTCCTGATGGGCGGGGCTTAAAGCACCAGAGGGGCGTCGACCTCATTAGCATGCTGATGGAACTTTGGCCCAGTCAGCTTCTCGCTGAACCTCCCAGGCTCCGCCTCCTTCCGCCACTCGGCTACAGGATTGACGTACCACATGACCGCACCGGACGGATTGATGGACACCACAAACTCTGTGCTGTCCTTCATCTGAGGCAAGAGCTGCTCCGAAAACACGTCATACACCTGAGAGAGAGAGAGAGAGAGAGAGAGACGTGCATGAATCACCTGCGATGCATCAGAGCTGCTGCTGCTGCTGCTGCTGGAGCTCACCTCGTACACTCCAGTCTTGTAGCTCAGCTCCTTCAGAGACGTCGTGTAGCGATACGGCATATCAGATCTCCTGCTGAAGAACACCAGAGCGCTGGACCCTTTAGCTAGGGGCCGCCAGAACACCTCGATCCCGCTCTTCTCCTGACAGAAACACAGTCAGAACCAGTGCAAAAAATACACAAATGACACTAAACTAATCAGCAGCCTATAATTAGTCAGTTAATAAATTAATAAAAAGATTAAAGTAATAAATAATAACAAAAAATGGAGAAATAAATGCAATAGTGTAACATAAAATAATATTTTGCACATTTATTTACGATATAAATTGGCACTTTATTCATGAAAACATTGCTGGAAAATAAATTAACTGATAAAAATACTAAACTAAATCAATTCGATTAAATTAATAAAAAAATCTAAATAATTAAAATTACTCAGTAATACAGTATTTAATCCTAACAGCTACTATAGTGAATAGAAACAAATGTAATAACATGAAAAATACAAACTAAATATTTTACACCGGTTTATATAAATAAATAAAAAAACAGTAAATATATAGAGTCTTTATGCTTAAAAACATATGTCTGTGAAAAGAAATGAATGCAAATAAGATAAAACTAAATTAAAATTAAGAGAAAGTGATTAAAATAATAAAATAAAAAAACAGTACTTAAACCTAAAATATAATATTACAGTAAGAAGAAACAAATGTAATACTGTAACATAATAAAAATTAGTATTTTCCAAATAATATTTATAATAAAATTATTTTTTCTTAATAGATGAAAACATATAGCTGTGAAAATAAAATGAAGATGAGATTAAACGAAATAATATAATATAAAAATATTTAAAATAAATAATACAGTAATTAATTCTAATGATACAGTAATATATTAAATAGAATTAAATGTAATCATGTGACATAACCCCATGATATTCTACAAATAATATTTATAATATGACTTTTTCACAATATAAATTGGTGTTTTATCCATGAAAACATAATGCTGCAAAAATAATTTAATAAAAATACTGAAATAAATCAGATTAAATTAATAAAAAATAATTTAAAAATAATTACAATTATTTAATAATACAGTATATAATCCTAACAGCTACTACAGTGAATAGAAACAAATGTAATAATATTAAATAATCAGGGCTGTCAGTTTAATGCGTTAACTTAATGAACAAAATATTAACAAAATAAAATCTTGTAAATTTGAATAAACTGATGAAAAATTTACAAAAATATTACTTAAATCAATAAATAATCCAGTAGCTAATCCTAAAAAGATAGTAATATAGTAACTCCAAACAAATGCAATACCCTAACACATATTTTCCAGATAACATGTTTATGATAAAAATCACCATATAAATAGTTTTTTTTTAATATTTCAGGATGGGGATGATCATATTTGTTGGTTTTAAAGACTGAAAGGCGTCTCACTTTGATCAGGCGTCGGCCCTGGATGCCCAGGCGGTCCTGATTGATGCCGATGGCGATCTTATTCTGCAGGATCGCGCGAGCCGCTCATGATCGTACGCAGATCGTTAGACATGAAGAGGGGCGCGGCCATGATCGCCCACAGCGCCATCTGAGCCCGTGATTGGTCCATGCTGAGGCCGAAGTCTCCAACGATCAGCTGAGGATGAGAACACAGAAAATAGGATGAAAAAATATGATACAGAATAAATTAAAATATAAAATGCAAATAATAAAATATGATATATATATATAACTCTCGGAGGGATTGGCATGGTAATGCACATGACGGTGTTAATTTATTTGGTCTTGGCGGAATAGATCTGCTACGCTGCTGCTGCCGCAGAGCAGTACCGAGACTTTCTACTGCCATAAAACATCCACAACATGCTGCTGTGAACGTGTAAGAAATACTGCTGCTGCTGCACATAAAGCAAACATGAAATAACCCCCATATATAGCTGCAAAAAAGGATTACATGAATCACATCGTGGCAGATCTGATACAGGTGGGGGAGCTGGGAGTGGGTGGATGGGAGGGTTCAAAACTGAAGCAACATGCACTGCATACGGCAAGCACTAGTCATATTTTTGTAATGCGTGAGCAGTGAGCTCATTGGCTAACGATACAGGAGAGAAGCACCAATCAGCTGTGCCAAGGTGATAATGATTGATGATAGTCAGCTCGGAAAAATGCGCCATCTAGAGTTTCATGCCAGAACTCTGTTTTCCCCTGAATGCGCTCACCATGTCGGGGTCGTTCCACTGACCCGGTCCGGCCGCGGGCTGCAGGACGTCCTGATTATCAAAGAACCAGTCGACGATGCTTAGCACACTGTCCCATGAGTCCTGGATATCATCGTAGTTCCTCCACAGGTTACAGATCTGACCCAGCAGCGTGTAGTTCACCTGAGACGCAACACACACAGCGCTAATCGACAGCTAGATAAAAAGTTCGTCAAGATAAACTTTAGGTTGCTTGATAAAGCCTAGCCTGAAAGTTTACAGCAGCTGTAAAAGCTTTAAGTTTGATAAGTTAGACAGATTAGATGATTAGCATGTTGCTAGCATGATTAGCATGAAGTTAACATGTTGCTAGCATGAGTAGCGTGTTGATAATCATGTTTCTAGCATGATTAGCATTGTTACTAGCATTATTAGCATGTAGTTAGTGTTGCTAACATTTTGATAGCATGGTTGCATGTTGTTAGCATGATCAACATAAATTTACCATGATTAGCATGTTTCTAAAATGATTAACATGCAGTACACATGTTGCTAATCATGTTTCTAGCATGATTAGCATGTTACTAGCATTATTAGCATGTAGTTAGTGTTGCTAACATTTTGATAGCATGGTTATCATGTTGTTAGCATGATCAACATAAATTTAGCACGATTACCATGCAGTCCACATGTTGCTAATCATGTTTCTTGCATAATTAGCATGTACTGTTGTTAGCATGTTGCTAGGATGCTTCTAGCATAATTAACATGTTACTAGCATGATTAGCACGAAGTTAGCATATTGCTAATATGTTCCTAGCATGATTAGTATGTTACTAGCACACTGTTAGCATTATTAGCAAGTGACTAGCATGTTGCTACATTGTTACATTACATCACTTTAGAGCTGCATGATTAATTGTTAAAAGATCGCGATCTCGATTCAAATACCCACACGATCTCATTCCTAAATGACCACGATTCGTCTGTGTCTATTAAATAAAGTAAAAAAACAGCTAAGAAGTATTATAAAGTATTATTACTGCCTTAAGGCTGGTTCACATCAAGGACAATAACGATAAAGATAGAGTTCTAAAAATCGTTCTCAGTATTAAAGAATTGCAGAGTCCACACATTGACAGCCAATCAGAATCAATCCTGCTGTAACGAGCTCGAGGATTTAAAGCGTGCGCTTAGAATAAACAGACGATATCGTTCGCTGGTGTGGACGCTAATATTGTTATCTTTATAGTTATCATTCTTGGTGTGAACTTGGCTTTACAGTCATTCATATTATCGCAGAAATACTGGAATTAAATTTTATAGTTCAGATAGAAACACTGATGTCTATGGTAGCGATCAAAATAGAGCAAATCCCCTTCGGAAAGCAATTGGCGCTTCAAATAACGTTTGTGCCGATTGCATTGTTCTGCCACTAGGTGGCGACAAGTGACTGTGAAAAAATTTATTTTTGTCACTGAATCATTCATTTAAGAGATTCGTTCAAAAACACTGATTCATCCAGTAATGAAACAAGTGAAGTATTTATGAGTGAGTCATTGAATCATTCATTCAAACCACTTTTTTATAATTTCAATATTAAAAATTGGTGTATTAAATTTTACATGTTTAATAATTCATTCAAATTGATTAAACGCTTTTAAATAGACTGCAGCAATAATATTTTGTCACACGTTATTTAGTTTCGTTCAGAATCGTGAGAGAATCAGGATCTCTATTCGAGACAACAACAAAAATTCCAGAATCGTGCAGCTCTACATCACTTCCACTTCCTGCTTTCTACTCACTTTTGGCGGGAGGCCACCCTGATAGGCGGGCCAACTGCAGGAGTAGCCAATGGGACGGCCCGTGGCGTTCAGGGCCTTTGACATCATCGGGTAGCCTGGATTTAATTAATCACAGAAGATAATGAATAAAAGTCTTAATCATGATCAGACGTAATGTGATTATTAAGCAATCAATGCCACAACAGATTGCTTATGATCTACTTCTTAATATAAATGCTGACATATTCATTTTTATTTTTGTAATAAGTTGTAGATAATTGTAAGATGCATATTTGATCTGTTCGAATGAGCAGCTGGAAGTACTAAATCATAGGTGTTTCAAAATAAGAGTCCTGCTGTATTTTGGACTTCTTTACAATTAATTAAAAGTCCTGCATCATACATCTTTTTTCTAGGTATAATTGCTATTTTGTTATTAATTCAAAGTAATGTCAACGTAAATCTGTTTATTGCTTCTTTTTTTTTATGTGTTATTATTGTAAACTTATTTTGAGCTCAGTAAAAATATAAAATAAATATAATTAACTAAGAATGTAAAAAACATTATATAATACAAAATAAAACTTTTTTAGTGTTGTTTTTGGAGCTGTCATTGTAATTTACTTTCATTGTACAGAAAATAGGGGAAAAAACTGAAATAAAATATAATATAGAATTAAATAAAAATATAAAATAAAAATAATATAGAATATAATAATATAATAAAAATTTTTATTTTAATTTAAATGTAATGGGAATACATGGGAAATATTGTATATATTTATATAGAATATACATATAGTATAAAATGAAAATATACAATATAAATAATGTAGAATAAAATATTTACAAGTATTTAAACAGTAAGTACTGATCCTTTAATATTGTTTTTGGAGTCGTTATCTACTTTCATTGTACAGAAAATAGGAAAAATTCAAACATAATATAGAATAAAATAAAAACATAATATAGAATAAAATAAAAACATAAAATACAAGTAATGTAGAATAAAATAATAAAAATTAAAAAAGATTAAATTCATTAAATATTGTTTTTGGACTTGTCATTTAATTTAATTTTACAGAGAATAGGAAAAAGAGTGATATATTAGTACATAAACCAATTTCAGTACAAATGTATATATTTTATAAAACAAGATTTGAGTGTTTGAGCATGTGCCATAAACTGTTAAAGAGTCCTGATTGTTCTGTATGGATATACAGTTTTATTTGTTGTGTGTGTAAATGTGATTTTAACCCTGTGTCTCTGTGACTGAACTGTGCTGATGTTAAAGCGTCTGACCTTGTTCCTGGTAGGACGAGTTCGAGTAGCAGCCGTCCAGCTTCAGCATGTCGATGCCCCAGTCGGCGAAGGTCTGCGCGTCCGTCTGGATCTTGTCCAGCGTGGTTCCTGGATATCCGCCGCATGTGTGAGTGCCCATGTCTCCGTAGATGCCCAGCTTCAGGCCGCGGTCGTGAACGTACTGCGCCAGATGAGCGATGCCTCGCGGAAACCTGCGGGAGAAACATCAGGTGAAGTAGTGCGTAAGATGATCGATGCCTCGGTTTTATTTTTTTTAGAAACATCTGGTGAATTGGGTTTTAAGAAATCCGGTTTTTTTTTTTTTCTCCCTCAAATTCCATTTAATTTTCCCCCCAAATCCCGTTTTATTTTTTCCCAAATTCCATTTTATTTTTTCCCAAAATATTTTTTTTTTTCCCCAAAATTGTTTTATTTTACCTCAAATTCCATTTAATTTTCCCCCCAAATCCCGTTTTATTTTTTCCCAAATTGTTGTTTTTTTTTCCAAAATTCCATTTTATTTTTTCCCAAATTCCATTTTATTTTTTCCCAAATTCCGTTTTATTTTTTCCCAAATTCCATTTTATTTTCCCCCAAAATTCCATTTTATTTTTTCCCAAATTCTGTTTTATTTTTTCCAAATTCCATTTTTTTTCTTCACAAATTCTATTTTATTTTTTCCCCAAATTCTGTTTTATTTTCCCTCAAATTCCATTTATTTTTTTTAATTTTATCCCGTTTTATTTTTTCCCAAATTCTGTTTTATTTTTTCCAAATTCCATTTTTTTTCTTCACAAATTCCATTTATTTTATTTTTCCCAAACCCCCCCAATTCCATTTTATTTCCCCCAAAATTTAATTTTATTTTCTTCCCAAATTCTGGATTCCATTTTTTTCCTTTTTAATTTTTCTTTACTCCTTTTTAATGGTTAAATTAAATATTATTAATCAAAAAGCATGTCTGATTGATTTAAAATAATGAAACTTATACAATTTCACATCAATTTATTAAAAGTTTAACAAAAATTAAATTTTTAGGGCCCTATGAAATTTTTATTGTTTCCTGTCATATGTTTTATTGTTAACAAGTTCTTTGTTTTAGCATGTCTAATTATAAGAATGCACAAAACAACCTAAACTATTCATATTTATTCTTAAAATAGCCTTTTGAAACTTTTTTTTGCCTCCGACAGAAAGTTTTCTGGTTGCAAATGAAAGCATAAAACATTATTTTCAATTATCTTTTAATTACTGAAAATTAAACAAACTTTATTTTTATTTTTTAAATTAAAACATGGAAGAAATGTTGTGTGATTATTCCTTAAAAAATCAGTTTGAATAATTTTAGTAGTAGAAGTATTATGTACATTCTACTGTACAACATTAATATATTTCTGGCACAAAGTCTTCAGGTTAAACCGAACTTTTATTTTGAAGGGTTGCCGTGAATACCTTTACATTTCTGTGTGTATTTGATATTACATTAGTTTTATTAAAATGAAGGTTGAAATGCTCATGAAGTGACTCCGTTTTTATTTTTTTTCAAAATTCCATTTTATTTTTTCCCAAATTCTGATTTATTTTTTTCCCCAAATTCCATTTTATTTTTTCCCAAATTCTGTTTTATTTTTTTTCAAAATTCCATTTTATTTTTTCCCAAATTCTGTTTTATTTTTTCCCCAAATTCTGTTTTTATTTTCCCTCAAAATCCATTTAATTTTTTCCCAAATTCCATTTTATTTTTTCCAAATTCCGTTTTCTTTTTCTTCACAAATTCCATTTATTTTATTTTTTCCCAAACCCCCCAATTCCATTTTATTTCCCCCAAAATTTTATTTTATTTTCTTCCCAAATTCTGGATTTTTTTCTGGATTCCATTTTTTTCCTTTTTAATTCTTCTTTACTCCTTTTTAATGGTTATATTAAACATTATTAATAAAAGCATGTGTAATTACTGAAAGCAAAAAGCATGTGTAATTAGTTCTGGAGATGTATTTATGTCAGACGCTGAAATCACCGCGAAACGAAACCGTGCATCTGCGCCATTCATTCACACAGAGATCCGCAGAAATGCAGGATTCATATTAATATAGTAATTATATTGTATAGTATATAGTGTAATGATCTACTTCTGATTAATTAATTTAAAGTTTAGCAAATTCCGTGACATTCCGCGTAATACAGTAACGTTATACGTTTACGCATCGTAGAAATCATAGGGCCCTAGGTGAAGCTGGAGCGCATTCAGACCCGCTGGGGTCAGGGGTCAGGGGTCAGCACCTCTTGGGGTCGGCCTGCAGTCGGCCCTGACTGTCTCTCAGCATTGAGGACCAGCAGTCGTCGATGTTGATGTAGACGTATCCCAGCTCTCTCCAGCCGTCCTCCGACAGTCTGTCAGCCATCTCCATGAACAGATGCTCACTGAGACAAACATATAGCAGTATCGTTAACTAAAATTAAACTATTAAACATGAAATAATCATATGTGTCCCTGCAGCACAGAAGCAGTCATAAGTGTCACAGGTATATTTGTAGCAATAGACAACAATACATTGTATGAGTCACAATTATACATTTCTCTTTTATGACAAAAATCATTAGGATATTAAGTAAAGATCATGTTCCATGAAGATATTTTGTACATTTCCTAGCGTAAATATATCAAAATTTAATTTTTGATTAGTAATATGCATTGCTAAGAACTTCATTTGAACAGCTTTAAAGATGATTTTCTCAATATTTAGATTTTTGTGCTCCCTCAGATTCCTGATTTTCAGATAGTTGTATCTCAGACAAATATTGTCATATCCTAACAAACTTGTTTAGATTATTTATTCAGCTTTCAGATGATGTATAAATCTCAATTTTGAAAAATTGACCATTATGACTGGTTTTGTGCTCCAGGGTCACATATAATAAAAATTTAATAAAGCTGAAATAAATAAAATATAAAATGTAAAATACAATATGAAATATAAAATAAAATTAAATATTAGATGACAAACTTTAAATAAAATTTAGAAATGCTGTTTTGGCAACTAACTGAAATAAATGTAAATTAAAAAAATTATAATTATTATATTACCTAAATAATTGTATAACACATACACACAGTAAAATTATTTTTAAAAAATAACTTAATATTTTAATTAAAATTTCATTAAAAAAAATTAAACCCAAACATTAATTAAAAAAAAAAATTAACCAAACCGAAATAAGAGGATTATTGTTTAATTAGTACTGAGCTGAATAAGATATTTCACATAAAAGATGTTCACATATAGTCCACAAGAGAAAATAATAGTTTAATTTATTAAAATGAACACGTTCAAAAGTTTTCATCCCCTTGATTCTTAACACTGTGTTGTTATCTGAATGATCCCCAGCTGTGTTCTGTGTTCAGTGATAGTTGCTCATGAGTCTCTTGTTTGTTCTTAACAGTTAAACTGTCTGCTGTTCTTCAGAAAAATCCTCCAGCTCACACTAATTCTGTGGTTTTCCTGCATTTTTATGTTTTTTAACCCTTTCCAGCAGTGACTGTATGATTTTGAGATCCATCTTTTCACACTGAGGACGACTGAGGGACTCAAACACAACTATTACAGAAGATTCAAACACTCAGTGACGCTCCAGAAGGAGAAACCATGCATTAAGAGCCGGGGGTGAAAACTTTTGAACCGAATGGAGATGTGTCGGTTTTTCTTCTTTTGCCTAAAATCTTTTTTTTTTTTTCATCTAGTGCAGCCCTTCAGAGGCAACAGAAGATACTTACATGTTTCCCAGAAGACAAAATAAGATAAATTTACCCTGATCTTCAAATTCAAAAGTTTTCACCCCCCCGGCTCTTTTGGCCTCAGCTGTAGATCATCTTTAATTGATAAACCTGATGCAGTTGTCGGGGTCGTTCAGACAGTCGATGTCACAGCGGAAACGTTCCCAGGCTAACCATCCCATCGGCGGGGTCCTCATCAGCCCGTTATCCAGAGCCCAGGCGGCCGCGGAGAACGCCAGAACAAAAATAACCGCTGAGCGCTGCATTTCTGAAACACCATTAATATTATGAGTTATTATGAATGCATTCCCACCGGAAAAATGCAAGCAGATGAGGCCAGACAAGAAACACAATCTAACTTTGACAGGAACTTTTCAATTAGTCAACTCTCTACAGTTACGAAAATTACACTTTTACTAAACTTCCTTTTAGACTTGCACTCTTACTGCTTGTTTTCTTAAAAAAAAGTTTTAAAAAAACTAACACTAGCTTCTCTATTCTTTTTATATTCTATTCTATCTGTTTCCTTTTTTATTATATTATTAAAGACAAATTAAAACTAAAAAAACGTACAAGTAAAATTGCTCTTTTGTTGATTTTGATTGATTTCATTGTAAGTCGCTTTGGATAAAAGCATCTGCTAAAAGACTAATTCTCAAATATATTCCATTTGTTGTTATTAAGAACATAAAGTGCATTAAACATTACATTAAGGGCTTTGTGAAGTAACTTGCAGGAGTTTCGTGAGTTTAACTAAAAGCAAATAATGAATTAAAAATCCTAAAAATGTCAAATTTAAAAACAATTCATTTTAAAATAACATCAATCACTTACAACACTTACTAAAAATTAAATATTGTATTCGTTTACATTCATTTAAAAGATGAAAAAGAAGAGAATCATAATAATTTATTGCTCTACTACTAATAATAATCAATAAACAAGCAACTACAGTCTGATTGAGTATTTTAAAATGTAATTTAATCTAATTACAGCTCTGTCTCTCATTAGTGTAATCTGCAGAAATATTTTATATGCCTCTTTGAGCTGATTTTAATATCTTTGAGTTTAATATCTGTCATAAAGAACACACCTGATAGTCACCTGACACACACACACACGTGACCCACACACACGTGACCCACACACACACACACACACACACACACACACACAGATCACAGGATACACACTCAATATCATATTTAATAACACTCTTTTTTATATTTAGATTTAATAACACACATATAACATGAGTAGGAGTGACTCTGACTTCCTGTTAGACTCACTTCCTGTTAGAATCCACCACACGGATGTCTGTTTGCAGCGTGTAAATGATATAGTGATATATAACTGCATAAATCTCCGTATTTTATAGAATTGTATGAAACTAGCAGAAACTTGAGAGAGTGTGGTTTATATCGCGCGTCACTCACCGGATGCGGATGTTGGATCTTCCCTCGGTTTCTGTGTCAGATGTGAGCGGCTCGGTTCTGAACACAGCTCTGTGTGTGTGTGAGTGAGTGTGTGTGTGTGTGTGTGTGAGAGAGAGAGAGAGAAAGAGAATGGATGTGCGTGTGTGTGTGTGTGTGTGCGTGTTGACATAGCCGCTCATGTGACTGCATTCGTGTCACGTGGCGCGGCATCAGCTGACCGCGGCTGTTTATTAACAAGGAAGTTCCGCATACATTACTTTTTTTAATGCTCAAAAATAGTATAGAAAAATAATACAACCATCAACATAAAATAATAAACATGCAAATATAATATAGCAAATACTATAGTGTTTTTGAACCATGCTATAGTAAAGTACTTCTATGGTAATTCTATGCTGTGGTTATATAACAACTATAGTAATATAAACAAATGACTTTACCCAATACTGTACTAAGTTCTCTACAACTATAGGGTGTATTATACTACAATGCACTACAGTTCACTGTAGTAAAAACTATTCATTAACAAAGTGTTGTAAATGCTATAATATATACAGTATAATACACTTTAGGGGGCGTTTAATAGGCTACATTACACACTGAACACTAAATTGAGATTTGCAAGTCATTAAAGATTTTTTAGGAGTTTTTAGCTTTGAAAGTTAAGTTCTTAGACAACTGGATCAATTAAAATTCTTTCATGAAAACAAAAGAGAGAGGTCTTGAGTTTCAATATTTGCATGTGTGGATTCATGCAAAATCATATTTGTAGCAATAGTTTTCTTTTAGACTGTTCTTACTATGTCCTTCCAAAACAGTGAACGTTCATTATAAATTTTACTCCTAATGAAACTTAAAGGGTTAGTTCACCCAAAAATGAAGATTAGCCCATGAATTACTCACCCTTAAGGCATCCTAGATGTACAGTATATGACTTTATTCTTTCAGATGAATCCAGTCTGAGTTACAATTAAATTTTGTCTTTGATCTTTCAAGCTGTTTCATGCACTCAGCGGGTGTTGCAGTGCATCAGTCCAAAAGAAGTGAAGTAAAGCGCATCCATCCATAATAAAAAGTGTCTCACACGGCCCCAGGGGTGCAATTAAAAATAACAAAACATTTCATTTGAAGTGGGTGCATAATTTTTATTATTATTATTATTATTAATTTGCAGTGATGGTTTTGTGTGTTTTATGGAGAGCTTGTCCCCTAATTTTGAAACATTTTAAAACCGTTATGACACGGGCTAACGAAGCCTCGTTTACTGAAATCACGTGACTTTGGGAGTTTGATACGTGCTCCGAACCACTGTCTCTGAACAAATGATTCTCAAAGATTTTGAAGCAAAAGTGCCAATCACTACATGCACTGCAAAAAAATATTTTTTTGCTTAGTATTATTTGTCTTGTTTTTTAATATATCTAAACAATCTTGAATCAAGGTGCATTTATTTTGCAAGTGGCTTAAGATATTCTTGTTTTCTGAAAAAAGTTAGCTTTTGCTTAAAACGAGCAAAAATATCTGCCAATGGGGCAAAAAAAAAATCTTGTATAGCCTTTGAATTAAGATTTTTCTTTCATCATTGGCAGATATTTTTGCTAATTTTAAGCAAAAACTAACAAAAGTTTGATACATTTTTTTTCAGAAAACAAGAATTAATATCTTAAGCCACTTTAGTTACCAAATAAATGCACCTTCATTCAAGAATATTTAGATAGTTATACTAGAAAAAAATACTAAGTAAGAAAATCATTTTTTGCAGTGTGAATGTTCATCATCATGGTCTGTGAATTCCATTTCATATGGACTTAAAGCAACAGACAGTCTAACTGAACTTCAATAACTTCAATAACATCAAGCAAAGAATTTACGGCTGCCATAAACGCAGAAGAACACATGCAAATGAAGCAACACCACACGTTACACACAGTATAATCTTTTTTTATTACAAGATGAGCTTGAACAGTTCTCCACCCATGGTTTTTTTCCAAAGGTCCCTGTAGATTGAAGCCGATCTGGAGAAATCCTAGCATTTGCTCAGTACAGTATTATACAGAAACTCGCCTTCAGATAAAACACAAACATCAGCACACTGAAACAGATCAAGTAGAGGTGGTTTCTGGAGACGCTGCTTGTTCTCGATGGACAGACGTGCATAAATGTGTGTCTGAAGCATCTAATGCCTGCTTGATCTACATTAGCTTCAGACACACCCATATAAAGATTTACTACAAAAATCGTCTGTACAAAAACTGCGCTTCCCTTTTTTTTCTTGTTATAAATCTCTGTTGAATGAGTGGCCAGTGACAGACAGAATGGATGCTAGTAGAAAGGTTTCTAGAAAAGTTGATGTTTATTTAAACGACAGAACTTTGGCTTGAGTCGTTGATCAGGACGGAGTGTGGCGTACAACAGACGGACATCAGTTCATGGAGGTTACACTGCAAAAAATGATTTTCTTACTTAGTAATTTTATCTTGTTTTCTAGTGTAAAGATCAAAAGATTCTTAGATCACGATGCATTTACTTGACAAGTAAAATAGGTTAGTTAAGATATTAAGTCTTGCTTTCTAAAAAAAATATCAAAATTTAGTTAAAACAAGCAAAAATATCTGCCAATGGGTAAGAAAAATCTAACATCTAACTACTGGGGTGCCTCAGGGCTCCGTCCTTGGACCACTTCTCTTCTCTGTCTACATGGCATCACTAGGTTCTGTCATTCAGAAACATGGCTTTTGATATCACTGCTGTGCTGATGACACTCAACTCTACCTCTCATTCCATCCTGATGATCCGACGGTAGCTGCTCGCATCTCAGCTTGTCTAACAGACATTTCTTTCTGAATGAAGGACCATCACCTTCAACTCAACCTTGCCAAGACAAAACTGCTTGTGGTTCCAGCAAACCCATCGTTTCATCACAATTTCACCATCCAGTTAGGCACATCAACCATAACTCCTTCAAAAACAGCCAGAAACCTTGGAGTTATGATTGATGATCAGCTAACTTTCTCAGACCACGTTGCTAAAACTGTCTGGTCCTGCAGATTTGCTTTATTTAACATCAAGAAGATCAGGCCCTTTCTTTCGTAACATGCTGCACAACTCCTTGTTCAAGCTCTTGTTCGGTCCAGGCTAGACTATTGCAACGCTCTCTTGGCAGGTCTTCCAGCCAGTTCTATCAAACCTTTAAAATTAATCCAGAACACGGCAGCAAGATAAATTTTTAATTAGCCGAAAATAATGCAAGTCACACCTCTGTTCATCAATTTGCACTGGCTACCAATAGCTGTTCACATGAAATTCAAGGCATTGATGTTTGCAATACAAAACCAGCACTGGCTCTGCACCCCTTTACCTAAATTCATTACTTCAGAGTTATGTGCCTCTAGAAGCTTGCGTTCTGCAAGTGAACGTCGCTTGATTGTTCATCCCAAAGAAGCACAAATCACTTTCACTGACTTTTAAATTAAATGTTCCCTCCTGGTGGAATGACCTGCTCAATTCAATCCGAGCAGCTGAGTCCTTAGCCATCTTTAAGAATCGACTAAAACACATCTCTTCCATCTTTATATGACCCTCTAACTCTAGCACTCTCTATTCTAATTCTATTCTTTAAAAAAAAAGTACTTGCCCCTTTTAGACTTGAACTGTTTTTATTTACTAACTGCCTGTTTTCTTAAAAAACTAACACTAGATTGCTCTATTCTTTTTGTATTCTATCTGTTTTCTTTTTATTTATTATATAGTTTAAAAAAAAACTTGCTACAGTATGTGTACAGCATTAAGCTAACTGAGACTTGTTATAGCACTTGTATATCATTGCTCTTTTGTTGATTTTGATTGCTTCCATTGTCCTCATTTTTAAGTCGCTTTGGATAAAAGTGTCTGCTAAATGACTAAATGTAAATGTAAAACTAATCTTAATTCAAAGGCTAAACAAGATTATTTTTCTTGCCCCATTAGCAGATATTTTTTCTTGTTTTAAGCAAAAACTAACTCAATTTAGATTTTTTTTTTTTTTCAGAAAACAAGAATTAATATCCTAAGCCATTTTACCTGTAAATTCATCTTGATTCAAGATTTATTATTATTTTTTTTTTTTTAGATATTTAGACTAGAAAACAAGACAAAAATAAATAAGAAAACATTTTTTCCAAAGATATTGCTGCCTTCAAGTCAAAAGTTATGTTGGAATAATTATTTTCAAGAGATGAATGATTTTTTCACGCTCTGACTTTCCGGGATTAAAGAAATGATTTTGTAAGCTTGCACTGATCATAATTAATTTCTTTATTGGCATAATTTTGTTTTCTGGTAATGGAAACGACACAGCTTTCCAGATTTAGCCAACCTGATCTCATGGCTATTCGTACATATTTGACAAGGTGGCTAATTTGTCCAAATGTATACGACTTCGCTCGTACGAATTGATACGATTTGTGAAAAAAATCATACGTGTTTTACGAGGTGGCAAATTCTTAGGAATTTGTAAGAAGGACCACACCTACCTTTGCCCCTAAATTTAACCTTCACAGAAATCATACAAAATGATACGAGTGAGTTCGTATGAATTGGCTGTGAGATTTAGCTAGTGTTTCTATGACAAAAATAAGGTTTGCTTTTGGCTATTTCCCATTTAACAAAAACAAGTTCTAAGAACGTTTTGCTAATGTTCCCGTTAAGTTATGAAAAAGTTATTTCTGAATGTTCTCTTAATATTTAAAATGTCCAGTTTTAAAAATGTTTTAAAAAATGCTTCTTCTTGGTTGTATGAACATTAAGGGAACCTTTCATCATTTTTAAACTTTGTTTGTTACTTTTGAATGTTCAGAGTAACATTAAGTAAACATTATGAACTGAAACAGAACGTATTTTTCCATTCCAATATGCTACTTTTTCATTGTTTTCACTGTTCCATCTTTTGCAGCATCTCACACATGAGCGCCACATTTTTAAGATGCCGTTTCAAGTTAATGTCAGTTCCAAAACAGTGGACCAATCAGAAGACCCCGGAGGCGGAGCAAGCTTTTGTTTAAAGTAGCAAGTTGGCATGGCAACTGTTTTATTTCATGACAACATGGCAGAGGTGTTCTATGCTGCGAATAAAAAAACAAAAACAATTCTGAGTGACGCATAGATGTGTTCTGTGTGAACAGCCCCTTTAAGATACTATTTTGTGTAAGAAATGTTCTCAGAACACGAAGGATTTAGTTGGAACTTTAACAGAACGTTCTCTAAAGTTATTTTTAATTTTTATATCCAGAAACGAACATTCTGGGAACCTTTTTTTTTTTTTCATTTAAATATTTATGCAATCCTTTTTAATGGTTGAAAATTGTATTAGTCAGAAAGCATACATAATTAATAAAGAATAAAGAAACTGCAATTGCAAACATGAAATTTAACACAAGTATTAACAAAAATTTAATTTTTAGAAAGTTTTTTTTTTTTTGCATTCTGTTTTATTGTTACCAAATTCTGTTTAAGCATGATTAATTATTTGAATGCATAAAAAAACTAATAAATTAACATTTATTTTTACATTAGCCACGTGAAGGTTTTTTTCCCCCAGAAATTCTGTGTTGTGTATTTAAATTTTTCTGATTATCAAATGAAGACATAAATCATTAATTTAATTAAACTTTTAATCATTTGAAAGTTAAACAAACTCTTTCTTTTTTGGGGGAATAACAAACAGGGTTTACTATTAAAATTAAAACACGGAATAAATATTGTGTGATTATTCTTTAAAAAAAATATAAATAATAATTAAAAAACTTATTTTAAAGTTTTAATAACTTTATAAGTAGGAGTAGTAGTAATACATAAGTGCATTCTTCTGCACAACAGTAATAGGCCTATATTTCTGTCACAATTTCTTCAAGTTAAACCAAACTTTTATTTTGACAGGTTGCCATGACTAACATGCCAACACTAACATTCCCAGAATGTTCAGAAATTGTAAACCGAGACATAACTTCTTATAAATAAATGGAATTAGTTTTATAGTGTATTGAGAAAATGTGATGGGATGAATAGCTCAATCATCAAAAAAAAAGTTACATCTAGTAAAAAAAAAATTCCCCCAATTACAAATGCATTTTCAAATCAGAGTTTGCAGTGTTGTGATTCATGTGGAGCGGGCTGGTTTGGTTCATGACTCTTTATTGAAGAATATGGAGATAATGAGCAATGCTCTTGAAGGCAGCAATAAAGGAGGCATATGAGGAAAACGGATGGGTTCGAAACATTGACCTATTTTCACAGAGAAAACAGAGAAAAGCAACGTGAAATGAGAGCAGAAGTAATGGAGTACTGCTCTGTGAGGGATGTAGTTCAGAATCGCTCACGAATCCGGATTTCCACAGGAAACATCTTTGTGTCCGTCATTTGGACGAGAGTCACAGGAGAGGCGTCACGCCATGGTCTCTTTCCCCGGGAGCCTCCTGTCGTTAAAGGTATGCATGTTAATCACCTCCTCTGTTTTGACGATGGCGGGCGGCTGGGGTTTCTGTTTCCGCCGCCGCTGGCATTTCAGAGACACCCTGAGCTCCTCCACCATCACGCTGCAGAACGAGCGCTGCGCACAGAAGAGCAAATCACAGACACGTGTTGGTTTCCTTTCAGTCCTAGTCTTTTCTAATTTATACAGATACATACGTCTGCTTGAAAACCAGGCCCTCTCGGTGCCATAAATGTCCAGATGTCCAGATAAAATTGTAATGAAGCTGAAAAGAACTTATTCTTCTTTAAAAATGTTAGGTTTAAAATCCAAATAGTCATTTTAGTTTTTTGAATGCTGTTCATGGGGTTGGTTCGCTCCGTTGGCCGGTTGTGTGTGTGTGTGTGTGTGTCTGTGTGCAAAGAAACAATCTGTCACAGTGCATGAGTACTGCATTGAAATCTCTTTCGTGCTGAGTCACTTTTGAATGGCTTAAAATGCTTTAATGTTTAAACTGACAAGGCTTAAAACACATGAGAATAATAAAGCAGCACTACCCCAATCATTCAGATAGGAGTTAAACTGCATTCTCTTCAGCAGGTGAACATAAAATAAGTTACATATCACTACTGGTGAATGGGCCAGTGTTATGCAAATATGTCTGAAAGGTCTGAGATGCCACATGAAGGATACTGTATGATGCGTTATTTGTTATGAAAACAATGTTTGGGATACAATGATCAAAACTTTGATGTAGATGAGGTGATATTGATATAGATAATGTATATGTTGAATATTCATCCAAATTATGGTGAAAACCAAAACATTTGTGTGTTAAAATAACATTTGTGTGTTCAAAATGTAAAGAAGTGCTTATATTACTTCACTGGCCAACGGAGCGAAGCAACCCTGTGATGTCACACGCTGTGGTACTGCACGAGGGCGGCGCCCTTGCTCCAAAAGTTATAACAAAACATCCTTTTTTTCTTTAAAATGGTTACATTAATTGTCTTTGTTATATATTTTGGAAATCACTTTACTAAATAATGTAAACTTGACAGACTGCTTCACTTCCACTTTAAGACATAATACTAGTACTATAGTAATTGTCCGATAAAAGCGTGAAAGAGCGACTGATACAGCAGGTTTATTAGGCTGCTGTCACTTTAAGACCTAATGTACTATAATATTTGTCTGATAAAAGCGTGAAAGAGCGACTGATACAGCAGGTTTATTAGGCTGCTGTCACTTTAAAAGACCTACTGTACTTTAGTATTTGTGTGATAAAGATGTAAAAGAGTGACTGATACAGAAGGTTTATTTGGCTGCTGTCACTTTAAGACCTAATGTACTATAATATTTTGTCTGATAAAAACATGAAAGAGCGACTGAATACAGCAGGTTTATTAGGCTGCTGTCACTTTAAGACCTACTGTACTTTAGTATTTGTGTGATAAAAGACGTGAAAGAGATTGACTGATACAGCAGGTTTATTAGGCTGCTGTCACTTTAAGACATAATGTACTATAATATTTGTCTGATTATGGTATGAAAGAGCGACTGATACAGCAGATTTACTAGGCTGCTGTCACTTTAAGACCTACTCTACTTTAGTATTTGTGTGATAAAGACATAAAAGAGCGACTGATACAGCAGGTTTATTTGGCTGCTGTCACTTTAAGACCTAATGTACTTTAGTATTTGTGTGATAAAGACGTGAAAGAGTGACTGATACAGCAGGTTTATTAGGCTGCTGTCACTTTAAGACCTACTGTACTTTAGTATTTGTGTGATAAAGACGTGAAAGAGCGATTGATACAGCAGGTTTATTAGGCTGCTGTCACTTTAAGACATAATGTACTATAGTGTTTGTCTGATAAAAGTGTGAAAATGCGACTGATACAGCAGATTTATTAGGCTGCTGTCACTTTAAGACATAATGTACTATAATATTTGTCTGATAAAAGCATGAAAGAGCGACTGATACAGCAGGTTTATTAGGCTGCTGTCACTTTAAGACCTACTGTACTTTAGTATTTGTGTGATAAAGATGTAAAAGAGTGACTGATACAGAAGGTTTATTCGGCTGCTGTCACTTTAAGACCTAACATACTATAGTGTTTATCCGATAAAGATGTGAAAGAGCGACTGATACAGCAGATTTATTAGGCTGCTGTCACTTTAAGACATAATGTACTATAATATTTGACTGATAAAAGCATGAAAGAGTGACTGATACAGCAGATTTATTCGGCTGCTGTCACGTTAAGACCTAACGTACTATAGTGTTTGTCCGATAAAGATGTGAAAGAGCAATATCTGGTGTTTGTGTCTGATACCTTCTCGATCTGTGCGTTCTGTTTGGATTTGTACAGCACCTCGCCGACTGCCACGAACAGGGACAGCACCAGGCCGGCGGCGAGGACGATGAAGATGCCGCCGATGTTCTGCACGCCGAGGGCACTGGCCTCCTTACTCTCCTCCTCCGGACAGCCGTTCCCCCTCCACCACTTCTCCTTCATCATGTGCAGCTTGCCCTCCTCCTGCAGCTGCAGGATGGCGATGGTGATCTTGTCCCGATACGGCGAGCCTGCGGGAGAACCACGGGACAGGTGAGAAGCAGCAGGGCTGCGTCACAAATCCGTATTTAAAGTCCACTTGAACTGACCTACAGAGGGTACACATTCTAGTTTCAGTGCAAATCAGGCCCCATCAGTGGCATAATGTCAAATAGCAATTTTTTGTTAAATAAGAAACTTAGAAATTATGAAGCTCAAAGCTTTTTTTTTATTCTTTAAAAATGGTATTTGAGCTTTAAAATCTTTCAAGTGTTGTGAACACTGTTCTAGTTGATGAACAATATTCATTACTTTTATTTTATTTTTATATTTTCAGTGAATAACAACTTTGAGATACTGTTATGATTTCTATTATTACTTATTATTCCTATTAAAATTAGTGGGTTATTAGTTTTTTTTTTCTGTATTAGTTTTTTCTTTTTTTTTACTTAGTATTTTTTATTTATTATTTATTTATTTATTAATATTTTGAATTAGTAGTAGTTTTGTTTTTTAAATGTTTATTATTTTTAAATTAAATTGTTTATTTAATTTAATTATTTTATTTATTTTAATTTTTATTTATAATATTTTGAATATTTTATTTTTATAGTTTCCTTCTTCGTTTTAACTTAATTATTGAAAGTTTGTTTATTGTGCTTTTGTCATTTTTAGTAGCTTTAATGTCTATATAGTTTTTATACATTTTTATTTCATGCTTTTTAGATTGTATGAATACATTGAATTAGTTTTTATTGCTCTATTCTCTCTTTTCCCTTTAAACTTTATTTTAGTAAAGTTTTAGTCATTTTTTGTGTTTTCATTTTTAGTAGTTTTTGTGAATTTTTATTTCAGTATTTTAGTTATTTTCATACATCATTAAAATTAATTAAAATGAGAAATGATGCCTTGGCAACTAGCTGAAAAAAGTTGTTCTTTAATATTTTATTTTATTTCACTTAATGATCATTTTATTAAAATAATATAAAGATAACTATAATAACTCTATAAATGACCCAATATTAATTTTTAAAATAATTTGTGTTGTTCACTTTCATTTTCAGCTCCTTTCTGTAACCACTAAATAAATAAATGCAAGCAAATAAATAAATACGTAAATAAATAAAGGACGAGTCTAGAGGATTTTCTGTGCTAATCAACACAAACGCTGCTGATGGAGCTTTAATCCTGAACATCCTTTAATATCTCCAGTCCTCATTCAAACATCATTACACGAGCTGTATTCTTTCCTAAAGCACTGATGTTATTCCAGGAATATGTATTTAGTCCTCCAATGGATCAGTTGAGTCCCGCAGAATGAGTCACTCGTCCCAGAACGATCAAATGAACGCTTGTTATTCTGAAAGACGTGTGTGTGTGGATAACAGGATTACACAGAGGGGAGGCAGAAACACAGAGGATTTGTGCAGATAAATATGGATAAATATTCCCTTTTTATTCCCTCCTCCCCCACAGAACTGATTTCTATAAAGCGCACAGATCCTCTGCTATTTTCTTCCTTTTTTCATGAAATAATTTAGCTTGAAAATGAAATTTAAGTATTAAATAAAAACATAGTGTTCAGAAGATCTAACAACCAGGCTTATTATCATTAACTAAAGCTAAAACCACGATAAGACATTTTTGTTACTTGAAATAAAATAAACTAAAATATTAAACATTGTTGTTGTTTTAAATAACTAAAAATTTTAATTAATGCAAATTTTATGAAAACCTAGCGCAAAAATTACTCAAGGTCAAAAGTTTACATCCCCCTTTCAGAATCTGCTAAATGTTAATTATTTTACCAAAATAAGAGGGATCATACAAAATGCATGTTATTGTTTATTTAGTACTGACCGGAATAAGATATTTCACATAAAAAATATGTTCACATATAGTCCACAAGAGAATGTATGTTTTTTTTTTTTTTGTAATGAACCCGTTCAAAAGTTTGCATCCCCTTGATTCAAAAACACAGCTGTGGATCATTCAGCTAACAACACAGTGTTAAGAATCAAGGGGGTGTAAACTTTTGAACGGGGTTATTTTTTTTATAAATTCAACTGTTATTTTCTCTTGTGGACTATATGTGAAATAAACAATAACATGCATTTTGTATCCCTCTTACTTAGGTAAAATAATTAGCATTTTGCAGATTCTGAAAGGGGGGTGTAAACTTTTGAGCTCAGCTGTGAGCGTGAATGTTTGACTGCTGACGATGTAGATGTGTGTTGTACCGATGGGCGTCCCCACGCCGTACGCCTTGGAGTCGATCAGGCCGCCGATCTGCGTCAGGTTACAGTTGCGCTGCGTGACGAACTCGATGGTGGTGGACTCCATCAGAAAAGCGTAGTCCGACGTCAGCACGCGATGGATGCCCTCCTCCACGCTCTTCACTATCACAGACTGACGCCGGCTGTTCATGAACTCCCACATCTTATCGTACGTCGAGATCTTGGTTTTCTGCAGCGCGGACGGAGAGGTTAGGATGTAACCGGACTATTAATAATCAGAAATATGTGACCCTGGAGCACAAAACCAGTCATAAGGGTCAGTTTTTTTAAATTGAGATTTATGCATCATCTGAAAGAAGTTGAATAAATGTGCTTCACATTGATGTAAGGTTTGTAAGGATGTGACGATATTTGGCTGAGATGCAACTATTTGAAAATCTGGAATCTGAGGGTGCAAAAAAAATAATTTTTAAAGTTGTTCAAATGAAGTTCTTAGCAATGCATATTACTAATCAAAAATTAAGTTTTGATATATTTACGGTAGGAAATGTACAAAATATCTTCATGGAACATGATCTTTACTTAATATCCTAATGATTTTTGGCATCAAAGAAAAATGTATAATTTTGACTCATACAATGTATTGTTGTCTGTTGCTACAAATATACCTGTGCTACTGATGACTGCTTCTGTGCTGCAGGGACACAGATCATTGAACTGCACTGATACATTGTTATCAGATGAGAACAAAACTATGAGTTGGATAATGAGCTGCTTTATAGCTGAAACTGAATCAGTTTTATAAATGATGAAATTTGAACTGAATCATTCTGAATAATGACTCTATTGTCTTCTGTAGAGCTGCTTTATAGCCTAAAATTTCATTTGTTTAACAACTGATGAATTTTACAATATTACCACTGTTATTTTCCCGTTAACTGAACTGAATTGAATCAAAACTTAACTGGATCATTCTGAATAATGTCTTCTGTAGAGCTGCTTTATAGCATAAAATTAATTTTTGGAACTGATTAATTTTACAACATTTGCTCTTTTGTTTAACTGAACTGAATCAATGTTGAGCTGAAGCATCTGTGCTGTATGAAGCGCTGCAGGGATCTGAGACGAACAGCGTATGGAGGACGCCTGCAGTACCTTGAAGAAGGTCATGGTGGCGCCGTCCTCCACCACGCCGTACAGGATCTTGGTTTGTTTGGCCAGATCGTCGGCCGAGTCGATGGGTGACTCCATGCGCTCCACCGTCAGGAAGGCGGCCAGGTTTGCGGTGTACGACGAGATGATGATGAGGGTGAAGAACCACCAGATTCCTCCCACGATCCTAGTGGACAGAGCCTTCGGCATCAGCTCCGACCCTGAGGACCACCAATGAACAGCTCAACCCTTCTGGACCATGAAAAGTCACTTCTTCCAGCACTTACACCAGTGTTTCCCAATCCTGGTGCTGGAGAACCCCCAACACTGCACATTTTAGATATCTTCCTATTCAAACACACCTGATTCAACTCATTAGTGAAGACTCCAAAACCTCAAATGTGTGTGTCAGATAAGAGAGACACCGAAAGCGTGCAGTGTTGGGGGTTCTAATAATGTGAAATATTTTTATTATTTAAAATAACTGCTTTCTGTTTGAATATATTTTAAACCATAATTTATTTCTGTTTGAGCAGTGTATATATCTTATATTATTACTCCAGTCTTCAGTGTCACATGATCTTCAGAAATCATTCTAATATGCTGATTTGCTGCTCAGGAAACATTTATTATTTCCATGAGCTTTAGGGTTTATTAGGGTTTCCATGAGCTCTCTGTGTGTGTATCTGTGTGAGGCATGAGTGTGATCAGGAGGCGCTGAGACGCTAACAAACTCACCTTGACGCATGAGAGCGCCGACACCGAACCAGAAGCTGTTGAGCAGCGTGAAGTTATTCTCCAGCACGTCTGACTCTGGGTTACAGGGGTGAGGGTTATACCACTCGTACGGACTGAACCTGAGCGACAGAGAGAGCGCAGACTGATGCATCCACTGCCACAAACACACACTCTCTCTCACACAAACACACTGAGAACAAACATTAAGGCACTAAAGGCGAGACATTACAGGCAGAACTGCTGTGTTTTCATGCACTGGCCAGTTTTTGGTCATGTTTCTATTTGGTAAATGTTTATTTTATTACACTTTATCTATTTGCATCTTTAAATTTCAATACATATTAATGCCCATAATAAAAAAGTTGGTAACACTTTATTTTAAGGTGTTCTTTTTACTTGTATTACATGTGCTGACTATTATAATAACAATACATGATGCATAAGTACATGCAAGTAAACTAAAGTACATTTAGTTAATTAATATTACGCCGTACTTAATTTTTTTTTATGTTTTTGTATTTTCTACTTAAAATAAAGTCTAACCAAAAAGTCCACTTCAGCAGCACTTACATTCATTAAAACTTACAGCTTTATTCCCATCTACACTGAGATTTTTATTGTTTTTTAAAGGAGTCTCATC
>NC_056600.1:1384389-1386889 GCF_018340385.1 Cyprinus carpio | reverse complement strand
CCAGAACACTTACCCAAAATGCCTCACAGTCACACTCACTGTGCATATTCCAATCTAACTTAGGTGACAGTCGTGGCTTTTCTTTCGTATCATGTGGCCGGTAACATTAAACATCGACACCGAGCTTTAACAAACGGTTTACGTCAGCACTTGTTCGTCTGATTCAGAGCCGTTCCTGCTCCGTAAACAGAGCCTGATTGATTTCAGAGGATTTCCATTTAATACAACTGAGTCTGGAGACTCCTGTGAGACGTGGCCATAAACGCTGAGAGAGATATTAAAGCAGGACAGAGAGATATTAAAGTGAGACAGATATTAAAGAGGTTGAAGGGGGAAGTAGCTGAGAAAGTAATTATGGGATATCAAGAGGGTTTCACCAGAACATCACCATCAGATGAAAGACACACACGATCAGGAAACGCTGCCATTCGTCTCTATTCTGGAGAATTCACAGCCTACTGAATCTAATCATACTGTTTGATAGATTTTTAATTGTGAAAAATAAACATTTTATTAATTTCCTCTGAATATCAGCCAATTGCATGCTCTCAGACATCACTGCATTGTAATGCACAATATATTCTTGCTTTTACTGAAAATAAAAAAAAAAGTGATAATCTGTATTTTTACAGATTCGTTTTTTTTTGCCACTAAATACAAAACTATTGACTGTAATTTATGTGATGCAATTTTACTTATATTTTGCACATTTTTCTAAGAGCAGCCTGACCTCGGCCAGATCTGGAACCTGTCGCTGGCTCTGATATCTCTATAGTAGTTAAACATGAGATATAATTAGTTTCGGGGTAAATCTAACTGGCAGTCTTTGGTTTCAATCTGTTTTGTGTTCTAGAGCAAATAGTTTGGCTCTGGGCAAAATCTCATCATTTTATATTTTTTATACTGTATCTTTGATGCTGTATATCAGAGCGCTGCCTTTGTACTTTTAACTGAATTGTAGCAACTTTCATGATGACTGTTGTTGTTTATTTAATATTATTATTCAAAAAAATTTTATATTTTTTTTATAAATGGTAGTATTTAATAATAGGATGTGGTATTGAGAAGCAGTCTGTTTTTAGTTACATTGTTCTGCCATTAGATGGCGACAAGAGACTGTTTTATGTGTGACTTTTATATTGAAAGAGACTGAAACAGGGTTGTAAACAAGGAAGCTATTTTTACTTTAAACAACAGTTTGTAAGATGCAGTGTGGTGATCAGAAACCACCCTTAACAAATGAAAGGATAGTACAACAAAGATATCGCTTTCCTCAGGGGACATTCAAACGAATGTTTTATTGTTAATATGAGATTGAGCTGAAGAACGAATGCTGTATCAGATGCATCTCATAATGCTCTACATAATATAATTACATTATGCAAGTGTACTTTTTTTTAAACCTGGGTATGTATATTTTGTTTTTAGAATCGAGTTAAGAGAATGTTATGGGTTGTTCATTTTTTCTTATTATTATAATTTTCTTAAATTGCAGGTATTTTCAGGCACAAATGGCCCCGTTTCCTGAGAGCGAGGATGAAGACAGACGTGTGGTCAAACGCGCATGAAGGTCACATGTTACCTGGCTATGACAAACAGCACACAACTGACACCCAAGCAAGCCAGTAGAATATACATCCAGATGTCAGGGGACAGAGGGTTGAGGAAGGAGAAGACGCCGGGGTTGGTGCCGTTTGGTTTGCGGTACAGGATGCTGATGCCCAGGGTCATGAAGGGTTTGGAGAAGTCAATCACCTTCTCTCGCACGTACGTGATGGTCAGCGGAGCCACGGCCAGGTCTGCTTTCTGTCAGTCACCAACACAACAGACCAATCAGCACAGAAAGATCCATCAGATCACGCATTTTAGCCGCATAACCAGCCAAAAGATTCAAATGAATCAGTTCGTCAATTCTGAATCATTTGTGACTCCTCTAGACTGTAAATTGAACAAGTTGACATATTCACATTAGGGCTGTCAAGCCATTAAATTAATTTTTTTTTTTATCCAAGTAATTTAGTGCTGTCAAAAGATTAATCGCGATTAATCACATCCAAAACTAAAGTTTTTGTTTGCATAATATATGTATGTGTGCTGTGTATATGTATTATGTATATATAAATACACACACATGCATGTATATATATCAGAAAAATATGTTATTTTTATATTAAATTTGTTCATAACAGAAATTAAATTAATATAGACATATTACATGTAAATATTTTCTTAATATATGCTGTATGTGTGTGTATTTATATATACATAATATATACATACATTATGCAAACAAAAACTTTTGTTTTGGATGTAATTAATCGCTTGACAGCACTAAATTAATTACATGATTATTTAATTATTCTGCAAAAGATCATTTAAAGTCAATATTGTGTTAGATGAGAAAAGCATCAAATTGACATTACTAAAAATAGCTTTAGAAAAGTATTTTGATTCAATATTGCATAAATCATGATAACAAATAGTGTTTTTTAAATGAACA
>NC_056600.1:1369389-1379389 GCF_018340385.1 Cyprinus carpio | reverse complement strand
TGAAATGTAGGTGAGAGTAGGCGGCTGCAGTAAGGGGAGGGGTCAAAAAAGACCTTTGAAGTCGGACACTTCCTGAATCTCGCTGTTTTGTCGCCTGCAAACGTCAGCAATGGAGGAGATCGCGTTCGCGTTTTTTATTGCAGACGCAGTGGATGTAATCGAAATACCACAGTTTTGTCATCATGTGCATCAATTCCTGCTGAACACAAAGGAGGAAATTTGGAAGAATGTTTGCAAACAAGCAGTTTATGCCACCATTTCACGTCCATAGTATTTTTCCATACTATGCAAGTCAAAGCTGTTTTGTAGCAAACATTCTTCAGAACTAGAATTTCTTCCCTGTTTTAAGCCAGCCCCTGGACACTTCTTCAGATGAAACCACACAAAGATGAGGCATAATGGCTAAACAGTCCATTTAGTATGTGTGCATGTATATTTTTAATGGATTGATTTATTAATTCACACAAACATACAATAGAATAAAGTGAAAATAACAAGGAAGAATTCTAATTAAGAGAAAATTTTAATAAAATAAACGCATGTCCTAATTCTTAACTTCACTAGGCTTGTTTTGTTTTTGTTTAGTTCGTATGTAAATATAAATAAATAAATGGGTAATCTAATTCTAAGAATAAAGAGAAAAAGTATCAGTTGACATTCTCAGCCAATGAGCATGAAGCTGTGTCGTCAGTCAGTCGTTTCCCATCATGCTTTTAGGTGCGTTCGACTTCATGATAGCGCTGCGCCAAAACCGATCGGAATCTGACTTGAAGCAGTGCATGCCGGTTAGAAATTTTGTCCCGACTTGAGACGGCGCCGACGCTGTCACATGACTGTCACGGTGTGTCATCAAAGTACCACGAGAGCGTTTCGAGAGCAGCCGGCTGACTCAGCCGCCGCAGTAGTTTTCTCCAGAGCGACTGCACGAGCGCTGATGACGACACAGCTGCTCCACGATTGGCCAGATTCACCGCATGACAACGATCACGTGTGTTTCGGGTTTATTCTAACCTTTTCAGTTCCAATAATGGCCACAAATCTGTATTTTTTGAACGGTAAAAGCTTTTTACTTTAGTCGCACTGTTGTATTGAGTAACGTTTATCATACAACACTGATAAAAGCATATATACACCCAATTTATTAGTATTTAAATAGTATATGATATGTTGAACTTTATTCTTGAAAAAATCACGCTGTATTAAGCAGTATGTAAAAACTGTTTTTGTTGCTCATGAAAACGTTTCTAAAAACGTCTGTGTATTTGACAAATATTGCATTTAATTTACTTGTCATCTTGATATAAAGTATGCAAAAACACCACGACTCTGGTGAGTGTCACTAACGGGAGCAGAAAGTGTCCGGCTTGACATGTCTGTTTTCAACTCCGCCCCCGACTGCAAGCGGCTACTCTCGTTGATCGCCGCCTGTAGCCGGGCTTCAAGTCGAACGCACCTTTTGAATAGCGCAGTCAGTGGGGAGCAACTGCGCTCGACTGCTCAATCCGACACAGCCGCCTCGCCGTCACGAGAGTCTTTTGGCACACGTCAGCATGACATCAGAGCAATGGCGGACGTAACTCGGACACTTTTCTAACCGGCATGCATCTCGCAGTGATCACCGGTAATCGGTTCTGCGCAGATTTTGCTCATCTCAAACAAGCCTGTAGTCTCCTGTTTAGCCCCGCCCACCGATTCTACATCGCTGTCTGATTAGCCCCGCAAACCGATTCTACGTTGCTGCCTATTTAGCCCCGCCCACCGATTCTACGTTGCTACCTGTTTAGCCCCGCCCGCCGATTCAAAATCACAGCAGCGTTCATCTGTGAGGAATGTTGCTGTCAACACAACTATTAGCCAATCACAACATTGGGTGTTAACTTCCGAGTCTACAATCCTCCACGCCTTCAAACAGAGCGTTCTGTTGAGGGGTTAAAAACAGCACAGAAAATAGCCTGTTACTTCTAAACTATGATGTTTTTTGATGTAAAAATCTTGAAAACATTATAAGGGGACCTCAGAGGATAGTACAAAATAATAAAAAAAGGCAGTTCCTGACCCCTTTAACTTGTAGTATTCTAAAAGAATCAACAGGTCTTTGAACTGAATCATTTGATTCATGAATTCAGATTAAATCGATTCATCGAACATTGAGCTTCTGATTCACATTCAATATATTGAGTTTTGATCATCTCAAGTGAATCTGAAAGTGAAAGTTCAGATGCTTACATTGAATCAAAGTGAATCATCAATCTAATCACATTTTCTGGTATTCAAGTTATTGAATGTAATATTTTGTTTGGAGGTGTTGTTTATGGTTTTGTTGTGTTACAAACAATTGACAGAGCATTGAATTATTCCAAGTGTTTTATTTTATTCTTGTATGGTGCAAGGTGTATCATCATCTCGAGTAAAATAAGTAAATTAATTAAACTAAAGTAGTAATGTGTAATGTATTGGATTTATTGAGTAATAGCTCTGATATGTGCCTGTACCTCTTTAATGAAGCTGATGAATCGTCCCCCGAAGCGCCAGGGTTTGTGTCGGTTGCACTGCAGCGAGCTGACGGTGATCTGCGGCGACTGCTGGACGGCCACCGCAACCACGTGAACCGCATCGTACATCAGCGCCGCGTCCGTCTGCACACACACACACACACACACACACACAATCAGTGTGAGAGATCCTTCATTCTCACAAACAGATCCAAACACACAGTAATTCAGAGGAAGATGTTGCTTTCAGTTTGTGTGTGTGTGTGTGTGTGTGTGTGTGTGTGTGTTTGTGTGTGTGTGTGTGTGTGTGTGTGTGTGTGTGTGTGTGTGTGTGTGTGTGTGTGTGAGTGTGAGTGCATTTTGTGTGTGTGTGTGTGTGTGTGTGTTTGTGTTTACGATGATGAGCTCTTCATCACTACTGTGTTGAGTTATAACGAATCTCTCTGCACACATGCTGTAAAACCCACTGAAATCACCGTCACAGGCCTCCTGCGGCACGCTAGCAACAGAGATTCACCACACGGGCAAAGGTTTCCATGGCAACTCTGCCTCACTGGTGGCAACGGTTGTCAAGATGATAGAGAGAGAGAGAGCGCAGTCTGTGTGTGTCTCTCTCTCAGTCCTATCAGATCTAATGTACTGTATAAAAACACACACCGAGGTTCAACAGATGTAATATTATAACTGAAATAGTATGCAGTATGCTGAAAAAAGGGCACTTTTATATAAGTGAAGCTGAAAATAAAACAGCTTAAACTGTCCTAAGCTGGTTTGCTGGCCTGAGCTGGTTTTAGCTGGTCTTCACCCGAGTGTCCACAGGAGGGCGATGTGTCGCAGTGATTCGCTGATTAACGAAGTGAAGAATTAAAAGAGCACCTGCGTGGAGCACGTGTGCCCAAAGCTTAAGGCCTGATCTGATCTCAGAGTTTTTGGATTAATTCACTGGGATTTTACTGCTGAGATTGAGACCTAACTCGTTGTGAATCAGCTACGGATGAGAGCTGGCAAAGAATCAAGAGACGGTGGCGAAACGACTCATCTGAACTTCCTGATTCACAGCATCAGCTTCATGACACACATGACGGGATGAACAAGTATTTAGCTGTTTATTACTTATTGAGTGTTTGAACTGTTTGAATTTAATTATTGAGTGTTTGAATTAAGTCAATGAGCTTTTGATTGTGTAAACTTGAATTACTGATGTGAACTTTGTGTAAAGCTGGATATGTCCCAATTTCTCTCTCACACACACACACACACACGCACACACAAGAGGAATACAGAAATTTAGGCAATTAATCAAAGTTAAAAATTCAACACAGAATGTAAATGAATATTCAAATCAGTTTGAACTCAACACATCTGATAAGAAACGTATCCACTGTGTTTTGCAAAGTTGCACCGCGAGTTGCCAGATTGTGTTTATTCACTCAGCGCCAAACACGCGCCACGTTCCGCTGAAGAGTGTCACCATGGCAACAGCGGAACACTCCGGCATCAGGACCAGAACCGAACAGTACAGCAGCGCAACAATTGTAGCAAATGTCATCATTTAACTCCGGGAAGCCTGACATAACATGATGTAACAGTCCAAAAAAAACAGATTTTTGAAGTGTGTGTGTGTTATGGCATCTGATGGTCTGATATCATCAGCTATTTCATCTCTTTGTTTTCAAATAGCAAGCAACAAACCGCAGATGAACTCTGAGTGAACACACGGAGCTCTTACTGAAGAAATAATAGTTCTGCTGCTAATGAATTCCATTATCCATCCGTCTGATTACATCTGAAGAGCAGCTTTACTCATGCAAATGAAGCCAGACGAGAGAAAGTCATAAACATCCCTTACTCTAATGAAGCGCTTCATCAGCTCGCGTCGCTTATTTATTATTCAGCCCAACCCTTTATCTTCTGATATTAATAATCACTCAGCGGCGAGATGATTTACAGCTGATTTCAAAGCCTCTCTCCGGGGAAGATAGTGGGAGATTCGTCGATATCCACACGTTTGTTTCTCCAGGAGAACATTTTATATATACAGTATTATAACATGCAGCTCATTCAGTAAAAAAAAGAAACAATGAAAATCCACATCATATAATGCAACTATTGCTCAAACTCCGTTCAGATCGTAGATTTAGCCAAAGACGACAATGAATGTCTTTTCTACAATATTAAGTTTTAAAGCAAAGATAGTTATGAGTTGTTCGGTGCAAAAAATATAATAGCTGCTTATGAATATCACATAGTTGAGTGTTATTTACACAAATGTAGATTTATTAAAATTAGGGTTAGTTAGGCATTTAAAAATTAATTTAAAAAATGATTTCAATAGATATTTGTATGTATGTATTTGTGTGTGTGTGTGTGTGTGTGTGTGTATATATATATATATATAATGTATTTATTGTAGGTCTGTTTAATAATGATGATCTTTAATAAAGGTTTAAAATACATTTAAATCATTTATTTATTTTTCAAATTTATTAATAATATTTTTATAAAACAAATATAATTTCATATTTATTATAATTTATTTTTATTTTATTTTTTTCTCTCTTTTTCAGTGTATACTAATTGAATGTATTGTGGGTGTGTTAAATAGTGATAATGCTTGTTTGTAATTTGTTTAATAAAGGTTTAATGAAAATTTCAGTTAGGTTTATTAATAATAATAATAATAATAATAATAGTAATATTTAATAATAAATTAAAAATTTAAAAATATTCCATATATTTACTCACCTATTTATTTATTTTTTTTAAATGTATTTTAAATTATTTTTAATTGTTTAATAGATTTTAAAAATTAACTTTTTACAATAATATTTAATAATATTTAAAAATGATCATTTAGAATTTCAAATATTCTTTATATTTTGTTATATTGTTATATTTATTGTGAGTGTTTAGTAATTGTTAAAAAAAACAGTAAGTCGATCTCTGCACCTTCATCTGTCCCTCTGTTGAAGCTGATCAGACTCAACAATGAAGTGTTTGTGTGACATGAACATCATCTAACACCAAGACGTGACTGATTTCGAAGCTCATAGTTTGCATTCTGAAACTTCCTTCTCCTTGAAAGATGCACGTGATGCTGTTTTAGAGTCTAGAGTGCTGAGCGATGCGTCTGATGTCTAGGATTCATAAAAGAGCTTCTGTCTCTTTAAACGGTGTGTTTTCCTGCGCTGTGTGTTGAGCTTCTGTTTGTTCATGATCTGTGGGTGATGAAGGCATCTAACACACACACACACACACACACACACACACACACACTTCTGTCTGTCTGAGAGAAGAACAGAACAAACGCCAAAAGAAAGCACAAAGACGGATAAAGAGCTTTCAAACAGGAAGCGTCAGCCACACTTGAGGAGCTGAACCACAAACGTCCGTATAATAGCAGCATAAACACACACACACACACACACACACACACACACGCACACACACGTTTGTTTTTGTTTTATTTGTGTTGTGTTTATTTTGTATTGTTTTTCTTTTACTTTTATACTGAGCAGACGATATTTTCTATCCTCTAACCCTAAACCTACCCCTCACAGAAAACATGTTTGCATTCTTACACTATCAGATAATCATCATTCACTATTTTTAATATGTTTTTTCCCTCGTGGGGACCACAGGCCAGTCAAAAATGTCAGGTTTAACTATCCTTGTGGGGACATCTGGTCAAAAGAGGCTGTTACTACATCTAAACTAGACTAAACTAGTTTTTTTTATTTATTTTTTTATTATTAATATTAATTGTGATTTATGGTGAAAGTTTCTAAAAATGACAAACCATTTTTAAAGTTGAAATATATATTTTTAATTTAATTTAATTTAATTTAATTTAATTTAATTTAATTTAATTTAATTTAATTTAATTTAATTTAATTTAATTTAATTTAATTTAATTTAATTTAATTTAATTTAATTTAATTTAGAGCTGCTCTATTCCATAACATGAAAATTACAATGTGATCTAAAAGGACAAAAGCTAATAAAATATTTTATTTCATTTCAATTTATTTCTCTGATTCAACTCAGGACACAGAGTTATTTAAGGCCAAAATATATTTAGTCATTAAACAGTATTAATATTCATTAGTCCTCAACTCGAGATCAGGATCATGAGCTGGGAACGATTCAGTTCAGACCGGTTTTATGTTTTAATAAATCCATGTAGATGCTGAATGAGTGTTTGATGCAGTAACATTTTCTTTGTCCATTAGGTCTCTTTACTGTTGACTTCAGACTAGAAATATAAACACACACACACACACACACACACACACACACACACCGTCATGAATCCGTCCAGCAGGCCCGAGTCAGGTTTGGGCGGAGCCTGCAGTCGCTCCATTGACCATTTCTCGATGATGGAGGACACCTGCGGACTCTCCGTGTTCAAGATGCGGAAACCGGTCATATTCACTCCGCTGAAGCGATACGGCTCCATATCCAGAGCAAACAGGTCCTGTGGACGAACACACGCTTATAATGACATGTGAAGACAGCATTTCAAAAATACACTAAAATTGTGAAATATTATTCTAATGTAAAACAGCTGTTTTCTGTGTGAATATCTGTTAAAGTGTAATGTATTTCTGTGATGCGCAGCTGTATTTTCAGCATCATTACTCCAGTCTTCAGTGTCACATGATCTTCAGAAATCATTCTAGTATGATGATTTGCTGCTCAAGAAACAAACATGTTGAGTGTTGCATAACAGTCTGTGCAAGCAAATATCATCATAACACACTATTTACAGTCAATATTGCTTCACTTTGCCAAGAAATGTCAACGTTCAATCTGAGTTAAATATGTGTAAACGTAATGAAATACTGATAAAAACTCAAAGGTCAAACTATTATGTTTTTCCAAAGTAGCAGTGCAGAATAATATCAGTGTTTTATTTAAAATTCTTATCTAAAGTTCAGAGTCTGATAAAAACATTTTTAATGCTTAGAGTGCTGTGTTTGGTGTGTTTTGAAAGACAGAAACTGATTAAGTATATTAGCATGAATTAATGACAAAAACAGATGCACAGCTCAAACACATGAATCTCTTGAGAATACGCTGCATTAATTTGTGTCTTGTTAAATATCTAAACATCCCTGAAACAAGAAACAAGCAAAGCAGGATATGAAGAGGTTTCTGTTTTAAACAACAAGAAGCATATTGCAGACAAACAAATAAACAAACTTGTTTTCCCGTTTGAATTCCAACCCCGCTGGAAATGATTTTCTCTTATTTTAAGCATAAAAATTCACGAGACAAAGACTCTGAGTAAGATGTTTCTCTGTGAGTCAAAGCGTCTCGGTTCAGATGAGCTTCAGGATTCACGCCGGACCAGGCTTTCAGAACTCTCCAGATGAGACTCGAGACTCAATTTTACACTCCATCAGATTCTCATCAACGCAGCCGTGACTCATATCACAAGAATTACATCTACATCTACGAGATTAACAAGGACCTCAATGAGAGCAGTTTCATAGAAAAATGGAGCTTTGAGTCAGATTCCGAAATGGAAAATTCAGCATTCTCTTTTACAAGTAATGCACTGTGTGTGTGTGTGTGTTCAAGAGAGAGAGAGAGAGAGAGAGTGTCTGTGTGTGTGTGTGAGATAGTGTGTGTGTGTGAGTGAGTTGTGAGTGTGAGAGAGAGAGACGTGTGCGTGTGTGTGTGTGTGTGAGGAGTGTGTGAGTGTGTGTGTGTGTGTGTGTGAGATAGAGAGTGTGTGTATGTGAGAGAGTGTGTGTGTGTGTGTGTGTGCGTGCGTGCGTGTGAGTGAGTGTGTGTGTGTGTGTGTGTGTGTGTGTGTGTGTGTGAGTGAGTGTGTGAGTGAGTGTGTGTGTGAGTGAGTGTGTTTGTGTGTGTGTGTGTGAGTGTGAGAGTGTTTGTTTGTGTGTGTGTGTGTGTGTGTGTGTGTGAGTGAGTGTTTGTGTGTGTCTCACCAGTGTTGTAAAGATGTAATGATAGTATTCCGTCACCATTCCCATTGAAAGAGCCTGCGGAAAATACAATAAAATAACACAACATGAATGGATTAAATTTTACTAAACACACACACACACACAAAAAAAATTATAATAATTGATAAATACTTTTTTTTTTTAAATCTGACATTATTTTCATGAAAATCAAGCACATTTTCCACACACACACACACACACACACACACAATGACCAGTAATTATTCTTTCTGATTATTAATTTAATAAAGTACAACAAATACCACACACACAACACATAAAACCCAGTATATTTCAAGCACAAAAGGTGCAAAAAATAATTGAAAAAATAAAATAATAAACTGTAAAATAAATGTAAAAATAAACACTAGTGAGTCATATTACATCAAAGATAACAAAACAGAAAATATTGCATTTTACAGATTAAGAAATTTTCATGAGAATCAAGCACATTTCTCACAAATAAGAACTTTTTGTTTTTGTTACTCAGTATAATTACACAAGTTTGTAATTCACATTATTCCCAATAATGGTTATTTTTAGATTCTCAAAACTGCAATATAATAATTGATTATTAACTATAAAATCACCATAAATGAAATGCAGTACTACTAATACTACGATGGTTCTCTAAATAATTAATAATTTAAATAACATTTTTATTTTCTCTCACTGAGTGGAAAATGTGCCTAATTGTCATACAAATCGTAATGGTTCTAAGATTAGATAAGATCTTTAATCAGAGATCTTTAAACCCTGCGGCCCTAACGCCTCGCTTAATTACTTTCTCATTCTGGTTTGAGGCCTTTGTAATAATGTCACACTAATAGAATTTCTAACACTGAGACTTAAGATGTGAAATATGATTGGAGGAGACGAACAGTCATCGTTCATACTCCAGACGTGAATTAAACAAAACTGAGACGAACGATCCGGCCGGAAAGAGACGAGACGTTTCCGAGGTCACACATCAAACATCATCAAACGAGATCTCGTTAGTTAATTAGTCATTTCTCCTGGAGAGCAGTGTAATTACTGGAGATCAGATCGTTACAAACATTACAAGTTTAGAAGAAAAGTTCTGAAGATGTTTTTTAAAATGTACATCGCATTTTGTTTGCAAGTTTGTAAGAAGTGCAGTTCTTAAATTTTTTTAAAAAAAAATCTTAAGCTGTTCTCAAAAAATATGCTTTGCATTTTTATTTAAGATAATGTAATTTCTCGAAGAAGTGTGATTCTTGAAAAATTCTTAAGATGTTCTCACAACTGTTCTTAAGTACATCATATTTTTTTTATTTTCAAGACGAAAATGTAAGATTTCTCTCAGATGTTCCTAAAAGGTGCAATTCTTGAGAAATACTTAAAATAATCTTAAGTACATCAATTTTTTTTCAAAAAAAGGTTTCTTCAGAAAGTTTGTAAAAAGTACAATTCTCAAAAATATTCTTAAGTACATCACAATTTTTTTCTTAAGAAAAATGTTAGGATTTCTCAAAGTATTTTAGAAGTGTGATTTTCGAAAAATTATTGAAA
>NC_056600.1:1361889-1364389 GCF_018340385.1 Cyprinus carpio | reverse complement strand
ATTTATTTATATTTTAAATTTATATTTTTACAAATTTATTGACTTGGTTTATTGACAAATCTACTTTTTTAATAAATATTTTAATTTTTGTTTGTATTTACAAATATCTACATTCTTAATTATAAATATGTACATTAAAATTTTTATTTACAAATATTTACAATTTGTATTTTTATTTACAAAAATGTACATTTTTATTTTTATTTTTATTAAAAAAAATTACATTTCGATTTTTTACATTTATAAACATTAATGTTTTTAATATTTACAAACATTTACATTCTTAATTATTTACAAATATGTACATCTTGATTTTTATTTATACATATTTATATTTTTGTTTGTGTTTACAAATATTTACATTTGTTAATTATTTACAAATATGTACATCTCCATTTTTATTTACAAAAATTAATTTTGTATTTTTATTTACAAAAATTTACCTTATTTTTTATAAATATTAAAATTTTTGTTTTTATTTACAAATATTTACATTTAATTTTTTTACATTTCTAAACATTAATGGATTTTTTATTTACGAATATTTACATTTTTAATTATTTACAAATATCTACATCCTTATTATTATTTATAGATATTTACATTTTTGTTTTTATATTTAAATATTTGCATTCTTAGGTTTTATAGGTTTTTTTGGTCTTGCAAAAATACAAGTAATACCAATTTTGACTGAAATTTACACAAAACTGATCTAAAAATGATAATAAAAAATATAATAAAATATTTCTAAGATGATAACTGTATGGTGTAATATTAGCACTGTTTGAAGTGTTTATCGCTGCATACTGTGTTCTGTTTCACATACTGTTCTTAAAGTGCAGCATGCAGTGTGCACACTAGTGATCTCTACAGTGTGCTGGTGGTCTGTGTCTGTGATTGGCTGATGCTCACCGGTGCTGTCGTCATACACCACCGTCACCATCCTCCACCTGAAGAAGTGCACGAGGTCCAGTATGGCCCGGCTGAGCGAGCAGAAGTCCGGATACAGACTGATGTAATACGAGTCTCTGTTATCAGACACCTGGTGCTTCCAGCGCGTCTGTATGTGAGGCACGCCCAGAGCGTTCGAGATCGACTGCACCGCATTGGCTGAAGAGCTGTGGGAGGGGCCAAAGATCGCGGCCACGCCCAGGGACAGCTGCTCGCAGGCTGGTGATTGGACAGCAGAAAAAACACAGGGCCAATCAAACAGAGATAAAAGCTCAACATTCTTGATCATTTAAAAACTTTTACATTCTTGGTTTTTATTCACAAATATTTCATTCTTGAGGTTTATTTACAAATATATGTGACCCTGGAGCACAAAACCAGTCATAATGGTGATTTATACATCATCTGAAGCTGAATAAATAATCTCTCCATTGATGTATGGTTTGTTAGGAGGACAATATTTGTCTGAGATACAACTATTTGAAAATCTGGAATCTGAGGGTGCAAAAAAACCTAAATATTGAGAAAATCATCTTTAAAGTTGTTCAAATGAAGTTCTTAGCAATGCATATTACTAATCAAAAATTAAGTTTTGATATATTTACGGTACAAAATTTACAAAATATCTTCATGGAACATGATCTTTAATTAATAAAAGAGAAATGTATAATTGTGATCCATACAATGTATTGTTGTCTATTGCTACAAATATACCTGTGACACTTATGACTGCTTCTGTGCTGCAGGGTCACATGTACAGTATATTCTTTAATTTTATTTTGAATATTTAGAGTATATTTTTAGTTTTTCTTTAAAATTATGTAAAAAAAAATTTTTTTATTCTTGATTTTTATGTACAAACATTTGCATTCTTTACTTGTTTACAAGTATTTACTTTTTTGTACTTTAAAAATATTCACATATTTTGGTTATTTACAAATATTTATATTTTGTTTTTTATTTACTTTTTATATTCTTGTTTTTTTTAAAAGAAACATTGACATTATTGGTTTTATTTACTAATATTTACAGTTTTGGTTTTCATGTATCAAATATTTACATTCCTGGTTTTTATTTATAAATATTTATATTTTTGGATTTTATTATTATTACTTTTATTTACCAATATTTACATTCTTGATTTTTATTTATATTTTTATTTTCAAATATTACTGTTTTATTTACAGGTGTTTACATTCTTGATTTTTGTTTATAAATATTTAAATTTTGTTTTTATTTGCAAATATTTGATTTTTATTCACATTTTTATTTTTATATACATTTTTGATTTACAAATATTAAATTTTTGTTCTAATTTACAAATATTAACATTCTTGATTTTTTATTGACATTTTTTTTACGTTCCTGAGAAATGTTTAAATGCATATATTTTTTTTCACTTCTGAGGTGATTTTGTGTGTTTAGTAGCCCAACAGTATAAATCTGCTCACGTTGTGTTTAGCTTTGGATCAACATGATGATATAATTTATTCCATCACACTCTCTGAATAATTGCAGACACGTTTCTCCTCCCTTTGCGTGTGATTTT
>NC_056600.1:1334389-1356889 GCF_018340385.1 Cyprinus carpio | reverse complement strand
TATAATTATATATATATATATATATATATATATATATATATAAGAATAATTAGTAATAATTATAAAAATTACTATATATACAGTATATATACTTACACATAGTGGATTTTCTTTTGTAAATTTTGCAGCGGTGAACTTAAACACTACTACTACTAATAATGATAATTTAAAATTTGAGGGGTCGGGACCGATCTCGTGGGGAAATGACGTCATTCGTCTTTGCGTGTTTACGTCACGTCCATAAACAGAAAGAAGCAGTGCGTGTGGAACGTTTGTAGCGTCTTCTTACAACAGTTACTTCAGCTCGATGTAGTACAGTTCTAAACGACAATCACCTGTTGTCAAAACTTCAAACATGGCTTTTAAGTGGCGCAAGCTCGGAGATCTTAAGCGGTTACTGACAGGTAAGACATCTCAGTTACTCAGTAGGTGACTAGCTGTCGTTCCAGCACTTGTTCGCTTGATTTAGACAGATATAGAGCTCCATTTTATTGTAGTTTTTGTCTCGTTTTGAGGTTAAGTGCACTCATATTCAGCTTGCTATGAGAGAGAGACAATTGTTATACGCTGTGATGATCTGACTGAACAATCGTAGGCTACATAAACTTAAAGTATGTAAATTATTTTAAAACATTTAATGTAACTTTACGTTTTTATTTTGTCCTAACAAAAGCTTTAAACATGTTAGTTACTTGTTCAGATGACGTTTTTCGGATATATGCTGCTATAGTATGATATATGTCGATGATTTCAAACGGTTATCACATTCGCGGGACTTTTTATTTTCCCGCCCGGGAATTTCTGACCGTTATCGGCCGTTCCTACCATTTTTCTGTCCGCGCCCGCAAATGTTCTAATATTGAAATACTGCATGAATTACATTAGACTGAAATGCTTGTGTTGAAATATTTCGCATCCTACCTGTGATGAAAATGCGCTAAATGGTACGTTTTGTGTGTTTATGATCAGTGTGCATAACACTGACTGTGTTACAAAAAATACATATGGGGTGTGCGATATATATCGACTGCAGTAATATCGTAATTGTTGTTTTAACGATTTGCGATTTGACATTATCCAGTGTTTTGCAAAAACCATTCGAAACAGGCATTACGTGCATGTGTGCATGATCCAGTCTGTAAAAATACATTTAGAATGATCACAAATTCAGGATCTGGGGGCAGAAAATGTATACCACTTCATACAGTTAATCAAGTTCATTTACAAATGTGATTTATTTTTTAACAACAGTTCAATAAACAAGAAGTTATTTAAAAGACTTAAGTTTTAGGCGCCATATTGTCTGTTTTTGCTCTTTTTCTCCAACAAAAATAATCCCAAACACAGTCACAGCACTGTTCTGTGATTCGTTCCTGAATGAATCAACCGTTTAAATGATTCGGTTCAGTCGCAATGATTCACTTATTAAGAGTGACTTGCTGCCACCTACTGGTGGTTTTAATTTCAAATTTAAAGGGTCTTGTTATTTAAATAATTTCAAATATCAACGTTTTATGTTTAATATATCAAAACATTATTTATGCATTTGTAACTGCAGGTTAAATGCATTCATGTCTTGTGTGTAAATACATCTAAACTTCTCTTCAGACGCAGCTTCTGTGTTTCCTCTGCACTGCGAAGATCAATTTTATTGATACTGATTTCATTTGCTTGGTAACAGCCCGAATTCAAAGTCTTACTATTCTAATGCACTGATTAAATGTAAGAATTTGACTCAAAAGATAATGCACACTTTTAGAAAAAATGGCTTTATAAAGATAAAAATGCCCATTAAAGGTAAAAATCGATTTAAACTTATTGGAAAAGATTAATTTATATCAGTGTGAACGGACCTCCACACAGAATATGAAGAATATCAAACACTTTAGGAGTCAGTTTAAGAGACCAGCACAATAACACACTCAGCAGAATATCGCCTAATTATCGTTTTCAATAAAATTCAAAAAAATATTAAGATAATATTTTTTGTCAATATCACACACCCCTTATTTTAGGTATGGAAATGACATAATTTGAGTTTTTTGAGTTTTTCTCCTTGACTTGTGGCGATTCTGACACTTAGGGCTGGGCGATTTGGCAAAAAAATTATATCACGATTTTTTTCATAACGTTTGACCGATTCATGATTTTTACCATCTTTAACTAGTCAACTTGATAATGTAACTACAAAATGATTAAAGTAACTTTTTTTTCTTTATTAACCCCCTAGTTCTATTCCAAGCGCAGCACATTAAGTTGTGAACATGATGTAAATGTTATTCTTTATAAATATAATATAAATCTCCCAGTCCTACAGTATCTCATTTCTCATATTCCATCATTTTGTTTTCTGCCATGTTGAAGTAAAGCACATTTAGTGCTTGGCCCCAGAATGCTGCTTGCAGCTTTATTATTGTCATATATTTTTGTCAATATTTAATGTAAATAATTACTTTGTAAATATTCTTTTAAACTTTTTTTAAAAAAGTATTTTTATATGCAATTCAAAAACATAAATTTCAATGTTCTAAATACTGCTGTAAATACTCGTTTTTTGTAAATGAGCGTAGGTTAATTAGTTTGCAAATATTATTTTTCTTTTATATACAATTTAAATGCATGAATCTTATGTAACATTCTAAATATTATTGTAAATATTTATTTTTCAAATTTATTTAAATACTTGTATAATTTTGTAAATAATGTAAATAATTAGTTTGTAAATGTTCTAACTTTTTAATATGCAGATTAAATACATGAATACTGTAAATATTTAGCATAGTATTTGTGTCAGTATTTAATGTAAATAATTTGTCAATATTCTTTTTTTATTTTGTTTGCATTTCAAGCATATAGATCTTAATGTTCTAAATATTATTGTAAAAGTTTAGTGTAATACATTTTTGTACATATGTAAATTATTATTAGTAGTAATGCTTAGAAATTAATAATGTGACAACTAATAAATAACATATTACATAAAATAATGTCAAAAAAGAAATAAGTAAAATAATATAATAAAATAAATTATATAAAAAATAAAGAAAAATAAAGAATTAAAAAAAGAATCCATTAAATATTGCAATTTGCTTTGAACAGTTTAGGTTTTTAATAAATAATAAATAATTTTGCCTTTTAATGAATGTACAGTTGAGCAATAAAAAATGAAATAATAATACATTATAATAACAACAAAAATATATTAAAATAATAAATAATTAAGCATGAAGTAAAATAATGTAAAAAATAATAATAATAATTTTAAAAATCTGTCAAATATTGCAATTTGGATTAAATATTTCAGGTCTTTAGTGAATGTGGTGCTGAACTCCCAAAAAGTAATATATAGTTATAATAACCTAAAATTAAAAATAAATAAATAAATTTGCACAAAATATGGCAATTTGAATCAAATAATTTAGCTTTTCTAATGAATGTACTGTTGTGCTCCCAAATGTAAAATACAATAAAATAAAATAAATTTGATTGCCCCTTTGTGTCTTTGCATACTGTCTCATTATGTATGGTAAACATAAAAATATGAAAATATAAATAATAAATTTTTGTAATCACAACAGTGAAATGGCTTGAATGAAGTAACGTTTCAAGTCATAAAATCAAGTTTTCACATTAAATTAACAGGAATAGACACAGAAACATAAACACGTAAAGCGCAGACGAGGCCAGAGCTCTGTGTGTGTGTGTGTGTTTCTCAACACGAGCGTCAGCAGATAAAACACAGTGTTGTGTTTCATTCATGACCTTTGGAGCATCTTCTCAGACGAAACACGCAACCAACACTGACTCGGGATCTCACATCATCTTCAAACAAACCTCTCTCGCCCGCTCTCTCTCTCTCTCATTGCCTCGTTTGACCTCTGACCAGCGGCTCCCAGGGTTCAGTTTGCATCTGCGAGGATCTGAAGGCGATCTGTCAGACTCTATATTTCACAGAAACACTCTGTCGTTATTCAGAGCTGACGGCTGTTTGCAGCATCACAAGCTGAAATCTCTGCAGCGTTTGTGAGTAAAGTGAACAGAAACCTGAAATCACATGATCAACCCTGATCTGAACACATTCAGTATGTGGAAATAAATCGTCTTCGTGAGCAGAAATCATGTGTTTTTTTTTTTTTTTATAACTTAACATTCAACATGTGCACTTGACTTACCCTGGATATAAATCATTTATAAAAACAGAGTAATTATTATTAAATATAACATATATAGAACCTTTTTAATACATTTAATATATAATTCCTATATATTTATATATTTTAATAAATAATAATAATATTAATAAATGTATTTTTATTGTATAATTTATTAAAATAAACTAACATTATGATTAGTATTATATAATTTATATGTATCATAAGAAATTATTTAATACAATTTAATGTAATTTATATGATAATATCTAATTTGTATGTTTCTAAATATATTTTTATTTTATAATTATGATTAGTATTATATAGTTTATATATAAATTATAATTTATATTTATTCTAAAATAATTTACAAGGTATTTAATATCATTTATTTAATTTATCAAAATTAATATAACATAATTTGTGAAATTATATTTTTTATAATTAAAAAATCACATTATTATGATAAGTGTTGTATAATTTACATATAAATTATAATTTTTATTTATTTTTAAATAATTTTGAGATTAATATATTTTATTTCATATATATAAAATTTATTAATTTAAAAAATAATTATATATTTGAATATTAATTAATTAATAGATTCATTTAAAAGGCAAAATGAATATGTGAATTTATTAAAAACATAAATTACAGTAAATACAAAAAAATATATGTAATGGGGTGTCAGTCGATTTTTAAAAATGTAACATTTATAAAATGAATTATGTTGCTGAAGTTAATGTTAACCACATGAATTTCCTTGTGTTTGTGTGAGGATATGGAATCAATCCATCTTTGACTCATGTGTGCCGCGCATGCTAATAGCTAATGGATTTCTGCTTTGTTCTTGAAAGCTCTGCTTGTATTATTAAACCGTGAAAGGTGCAATTTACTGCCGCAGAAAATAGTCGTGCATTTCTGCCGTCTGACACAGAGCTTTGAGGCGGTTTGTTCTCGTTTAAGTGCGGTTTATCACACGTTTGGTCCTGAAAACGCAGGATCTCACAGGACCCTTCATCAAGACACCTGAAGATCTGGTTTTACAGCATCGCTAGACGTTGTGAAGCGTGATGCACACATAAAACTGAACCCATTTAACACGTGAAGCCACAAACTAAATGCAACGAGTCACGACACACACAGGAGACGAGCGCTACGAACCTGCAGTGACATACAGATGCAGTCTGACTGCAATTAATGATTGAAATCAGGTTTCTTCATGTCATCTTAAGTGACAGCATCATGCATTATTAGTTTTTACTTGCAGTCATATAGAACAAAATAATTAAAGTGAAAAAAATAGGCCCAGATGGTTTATTTCATTGCTTTAAGAATTAATAATGTTTAAATGTACCAGTAGGTGGCAGCATTGTTTGAATGAGTGAGTCATTCATTCAACCGATTCGTTCAAACGAATGGGTTACTGAATCATTGACTCATTCGATTCGAGACACACAACACGCTGCAAAAAAGGATTTTCTTCCTCAGTATTTTTGTCTTGTTTTCTAGTATAAATATCTAAGAATTCTTGAATTGACAAGTAAAATGACTTAAGATATTATGTCTTGTTTTCTGAAAAAATTACCCAAATTGTATTAGTTTTTGCTTAAAACAAGCAAAAAGGCTGCCAATGGGGCAAGAAAAATAATCTCATTCAGCCTTCGATTTAAGATTAAATATTGATTACATTCAGTGAATATAGTTTTAATAGAAATGCTATTGATATTTCTAAAAAATGAACAGTCAATGTCAGTTTACAAATGTTGAATTTATAAAAAGAAATAAAAAGCCCCAAGCCTGTATTTTGAACCTTTTCTTTTTTCTTTTTTTTTTTTTATAAGGGCCTTTTTTAAACAATAATGGGGCCATATAAAATGTTCTTCTTAATTTTTCTGGTAATCAGTTGAAGGCATAAAACATTAATTTAATTTATCCTAATCAAATGAAAAACCCTTTTATTTTTTGGCAAACAAAGTGCTGCACAGCAGAGGTTTACTGTTAAAATTAAATAGAAAACAAATGTGGTTATTCCTTAAAAAATAGAGATTTATTAATATTTATTATTATTAGTACTAGTAGTATTAAAAAAAAACACCATCAGTCAACATTTCTGAGTCATAACAGAGGAAATGAATCACTGAATCACAACAGAGGAAATGAATCACTGAATCATTGTTCTGAACACACAAGGACCATTCATCAATGTGTCAGATGACTCTTAGGCAAACGTCTGCCAGAATGATCACAAACCCTCTTCAGATACAAACACAATGCAGTTATGATTCATAACTCATTAAAGAAGTTCGTTAAGATTCACATCCTTGAGCCGAATCCTGGTGTAAAGCACTAACTCACTCCTCCAGCTCCTTCATTAATAATAAACTCAATAATAAAGCATCAATTAAGAGACTCATTAGTAAAATTTTAATTTTGTTTTAAATTACATATATAATTTAATTAAATGCTCATTTTATTTCTAATATTTTATTACATTTATTATTAATTTATTTCTTACATTTATTATTTAAATGAAATTTAATTTTTCATATTTTTATTTGTTTTTACACTGATTTATGTGCATATTAATTTTTCTAATTATTTATTATTAATTTCAGATGCAATTGTAATTACTAATAACCCACTTGCCATATACATATAATTACAGGTATTATTAAATTTAATTTTAAATTAATTATTTAAATGCAAATTAAATATTTTAATTCTAATAATTTTTTTATGAGTATTACAGCAATACAGAAATATTTTGAATGTGCAGTAAATATTAATTACATTTATTATGTTCTTAAATGCAAATTTTAATGTCCCCTTTTTAACTTTTTTTTATTATTGATTTTAAAGCTTACATACATTATTTATTTAAAGTATATTTAATCTCTAATTATTATTTATTATTCCATTTATTGTTTAAATGCAAATTTTGTCAAATATTTTTCTTATCATAAACATTTTGAATCTACTTGCCATCTGCATGCAAAAAAAGAATAATAATACAAAAAGTTATATAACAGTAATAATTTATTTTATATAATAACTTATTATAAATATTATAAATTAAATTTGAATTCAATAATAAATAGAGAAGTTAAATATGCATTTAAAATAAATGTAAAGACAAATGAAAATATTAGGAACAGTCGTGACCGAAACATGATCGCATATCAATATATCCACATGAAGATTAATTCAGCTCACTCCTCCAGCTCCTTCATTTGTAATAAACTCTGAGGAAGCATCAGTTAAGTGAGTAATTAGTGATCAGTGTCAGTGCTGACTGTAAACGAGGATCTGTAAGCGAGTGTCCGTCTGATGCATGTATGAGGCTGATGATGAACAAAGATGCTCTTCTTCACACACGCATCTGTGCTTCTAGAGGCTCATAGCAGAGCGGACGCGTGCCGACTCTTAAACACACACACACACGCTAATGAAGCCCTGTGACGCTGAAGACTGATGAAGACGAGCCAGCGACATGTCTATGAGCATCACAGAACCAGCGAGATCACGCAGACTTCATAAACGCAGCCGTTCATCACTGACCTTCGCTGACCACACGCTGCGTTTCAGACGTCACACACTCGCTCACTGTGTTTACTTCTGGACACAAACAGTGTTTGGGGTTTTTTCGACATGCACAGGACTGATAGATTCACAATGTTTCGTGCAAGAATGAAAATACAGTCATAGTTTAAAATAATCGAGGCACGCTTTCCACACTTTTTCACTTAATGAACACAATGCATGAAGAATGTTATCATGTTTATTCATATGCACACTGTAAAGAGTGAAAAGAGTTTCTGTCTGTATATAACATGCCACGAAGCTGTGTTCTGCATTGAAAACACACTTTTGTTCTTACAACAATTGGATTATAGAGCAGGTTTTTCCTTGTGTATGTTTGTGTCATTAACTAGTTTCCATCTAAGTTGTGAATTTAATTTAAATTGTAATTTTTAATTAAATGTATTATTTTATTAAAATAATTTGATAAAATAATAGATTAATCTTCTATTTGTTTTGTACTTATTACATTTAATATTGATTTAAATCTTACATTTATTATTCATTCAAATGCTAATTTAATTTGTACTTTTTATTGTATTTTTTTTATTTAAATGCAGATTTAATTCCTAGTTATCTATTGCATTTAAATGCTAATTGAATTTCTAATAATTTTATTTTAGTTATTGTTGTACATTGTGTTAAGGCTGTATTTTTTTTTACTTATAACATTTATTATATATTAAAATCTTTATTTAAATGCTAATTTATTTTGTGTTTTTTATTTGTTTTTAAATGCATTTTCATGCATATTTAATTTCTAATTATTTATTACATTTAAAATGTTTTAATGTATTTTTTGTACTTATTATATATTAAATATTTTTTTACATTTACTTAAATGCATTTAATTTCCAATTATTAGTTATTATAATTAAATGCAAATTTAATTTCTAATAATTGTACTTTTTAAAGTTATTATTGCATAAATTATTACTGTACTATTGCATAAATTAATATATTTTTCTTCTTGCAATAAACATTTTGAATCTGCTTACCATGTGCACGCCAAAAAAACAAACCAAAAGGTCATAACCAGAAACACTGTGCATGCATGTTCAAAAATAGATACATGTAGGCAAAAGTCACAAATCTGGAAGTGACTCGCACTAAATAAACTGTAAGTGATCTCAGCATGAACAATGCATCGGTCTGTGACTAGTAATTATGGTAATTTTGTAAGACATGTTTGACCACATCGCAGCTGATTATCGATCTTCAGTTCACAGATGTGATTCCGCCAGGCCTGATCTCTCTCTCTCTCTCTCACACACACACACACACACATATGAATGAATCAGAGGCAATGAATCAATCAAATCAATAATCGATCATCTCTCACCGAATCTCAGCACGTGCGGCATCCCGCTCGAACCGGCGACGAACATCATCACCGTCAGTCTGATCACGAGCCCCGGTAACACCACCATCATCATCATCCTCTTCATCATCATCCGCGGCTTCACGAACACGGCTGACGCGTCCGCGCGCGTCACGGCATGACCGTCCGCGGTCCGCGCGCGTCTCTCCGGTTCACGGATGCGTGTGTGAATCCGCGATACTGCACTGCACCGGATCTAACGGAGAATCACGGAGACTGCATGCGAGTCTGTGCGCGGGCGGGGGGCGTTCATTCAGACGAGCGCGTCACGCACCACGCGGAATACCGCCGCGCTAAACGCAAGTGCCAACAAGTAGTCGTTTGGGGCACGTTACCGTGGTGCTGCCGTGATGTAGCTCGGAAATATTCTGTTAAGAACCGTGCAGATTCCGTTCTAGCATCGAGTTCAGCTGTGATTCAGCACCACGGACAGAGACGCACCGCTCTGTTTTATTCATCCTCATCTTTATTCATTTATCATCACATGACCTCTGCGTTCTGTTTTCACGATTTGTTTCGTGTGATGTCATTAGAATGACGCCATGAATGCATGAACGACGTCATCATATTTATTCATATGCACACTGTAAAGAGTGAAACTGTGCAGTTTTTACCATTAGAAACTCTTTCTGTCTATATATAACATGTCTTTACTGGCCACAGAGCTGTATTTTGCATTGAAAATACACTTTTGTTCTTAGAACAATAGGATTATAGAGCAGATTTTTCCTTGTGTATATTTGTGTGATTTTGCAGTAATGCCAAGTTTTAAATTTTTTATTTATTGATGTTCTTTTTATGGGATTTAAAATTGGTTATTAGATGTACTTCACTGACGTGAAAAATCAGAAACATTAACAGTAGTCTTTATTTTCAGTCAGAAAGCAAAATTGTTTAAGAAATATTCTCCTCATTAATTGGAATGCATGTGAAAATGTACTTATAATTTCTGTTTTCGTCCATTTTTCATCCATGTGTGCCTTTCTGTGGATGTTGAAGCAATAAAAAGGCACATTTTCTCTTTGGATTTTGAAGTGAAACATGACATTTCCACATAAGATTCAGCGGTTCACTAGAATCATCTCAAGGTTTGTCCCGCAGAAGTGTGATGAGGACGTGTTCAGTGTTTTACACTCAGCGCTGGAGACAGAGAGACTGAAAGAGGCCTTTGATTCACTGAGAGACACGCCGAGATCACACACACACACACACACACACACAGACGGAAGGGTTTCTCCAGGGTTCTGGATATAGTGAGTGAGACTGAGGTAAAGCTAAAATGATCTGCGAGGGGCTCAAACACACACACACACACACACTGATCTGCGGGAGGTCCCTGAGGAATTGACAGTGTGAAGATGCAGATGATGAAGTTTGTCACTCACATTACTGCAAACACACACACACGAATGCTGCTGTAAACAGAGAAATTGACTGTCTGAGACGCTCGCCATCTGTGGCATTACCATAATTATGGAAATAGGCAGAGTGGGTGTTATGGACTGACTGAACGGAATAACATCCACACACACGTCTACACCTCCATATGTGTATTAAAGGCACAACATGTAAGATTTTCGTGATAAAATATCAAAAAACTACTTGCACAGTGTGATATATTTCATGCAGTTATCCCAAAAGTTCCCAAAAGCTCTCACGTGAATTCTTTCATTATAAACAACAAAGTGCCGATGTATGTATGATGTAAGAGATTCATTCATCAAACCGTGTATAGACAGCTTTACTGGTTAAAAGGGGAGTTTTTTTTATTTTTTTATAAAACGGATAGTTCCAGTCCTTGATTCTGATTGGCTGAGCTGCGTTTAAAGCTGTTGTAAATTACTCTACAATGTAACATACACCTTTGTTTACTTCTGTGTGTTGCTCGGCAACCACTTTGTTACAACCACAACTGATTCTGAGGAACTACATTGTTTGGTGGAAGAATACTGTTTTTATTAATATTATTACACTTTATTTGCTCTGTTTTATTTTGTGAAACCTTACTACGTTTATGGTATAACCAGTTTATAAAAGCAATAATCCCTGTGAAGCCTTGGTTTACAGTGAATTTATAACAGTTAAGGGGGTTTTATTCACTCCGCTTCACGTCGTACCTAACAACGGCCCTTAGCTGTTATAAATTCACTGTAAACCACGGCTTCTTGGGGCTTATTGCTTTATTAGAGTGCTTAAACTCTGCTAGACTGAAGTCAGTCATACTGCTTTGATAATGCAAATGTTCTTTGCTCACGTTCTCTGTATAATTTATTCACTGTTTAAATAACTGTGGAAGGTTCAGGTAATAAAAAAAATATATATATATATATATATATATATATATATATATATATATATATACGTGACCATCCTCCGCCTTTGTGAAATGCGACCTCTAGTGGTGGAAACTTACATATTGTGCCTTTAAACATTAGTAGGATGATTTTGTGGTGACTCTTTCTGCAGGTCACTTCAGTACACCAGTAGGTGGCGACAAATGACCAATGGTGAAGAACCTTTATGAGTGATTCACTGAATCATTCATTCGAGTGATTCATTTCTGATAGAAATGACTTAATTTGTAAATAATTAATTGAATGATTCATTCAACCAATTCATTGAGCTACATTGTTTCATTTCACAGTCTTAATGGATGAGTCATTGAATCATTCATTCAACTGATTAGTTTAGCTGTATTGATTCATTTAGGAATGATACAAATGACTGTCTTTATTAATCAGTCATTGAATCGTTCAAACAACTGATTCATTCAGCTACACCGATTAATTTTGGAACAATACAAAGACTTTTTTTTATAGATGAGTCATTGAATTATTAATTTAACTGTTTTGTTCACTAACACGGATTCACAGAGTCACTCGTTCTGGTTTCTAATGTCACCACCCGAACAAAATGTTTTCTTTTATAGCTCAAGCATCTTAATTTCTAAATTATGTTTGATTCAAGCATCAGCTTCGTCTCAGCTGATATATTGCTTCAGAAAAGATAAAATAGGCACAGATGAGTCGAGAGTTGTCATATAGCACGAGTACAGAGCTAAGAATTAATGCAGATTATTTGCTTGGAATGTAATGAGAAATGTTTAAGTTCATATTGAGATCTCTGACTTTTTGTCTCGGCAAGGAGACTTCAGCGACAGTCTACGTTGGATTAATTTGCAATGGCTGTGCCGACTTGAAGAAATAATTGAGATATTAACGAGATCTGTGGTGTGACTTGCGTTCCCGTGGGATTTCTCTCGACTTCTTCACTGTCATGCTCTTCTTCTCACTGTTTCTCGGTGTGATGACAGTGATGCGGATGCCATGGTAACAGGACACTAATGCGGTGCGAGCGAGAGAATCACAAACACTGTTCCCAGCGCGTCTGTGCTTTAACGAAGCTCTCGTTAGAGCCCTGCTCCATATATTTACACACTGTAACAAGAGCAAACGCAGCAGAAAGACTGCATACACCATACATTGCAATACATCAGCAAACATACTCTAAAATGCATAAAATTACACAAATATTGGGTAAAGTAGTCCATTTTTATAGTGCAAATACTTTTATAATCAACATTTCTCTCAGCTTCCTAATGCATTGCCTTCTACATTAAAGATATATATATGATACTGGCTTAGAATTCAACCAAAACGTTGCTGTTTTCAATCATCAGGAGTGTCTTAAAATGCTGTCTAGGTAGGTTTTGGCACAGATCTAGTATCCGACACCTGAGTGCACCACCAGATGTGAACATCTCAGACTTCTGTTCTCTGGAGGAAATGATTCATTTAACACCAAAAAACAGCCACAGCGCTCTGATCGCACACCTGCGCCACCGAGAGCGAGCGCAAGACCAGAAAACAGACGAGTTTTAGTTCAATAATTCACCAATTAAGAGCTTCAGTTCTGCTTTTAGCATCAAACAACTGGGATCTGACTGAATTAAATATGCATCAAACTGCATTTCTCTAGCAGCGGTCGTGAAAATTTGAGTAGATTGTACAGATGAGAAAAATACATGAAGAAAGTCAACATCAAAGTGGCAAAAAAATTAAAATAAATCACTGATCTGCTCAATATCTTGATCGTTTCTTCCATGGCAGCAGAAACGTAGTATTAAATTCATAACTGGGAGAGATGAACTTGCGATTGCGGTTAAAGTGAGATTATTGTGAGATAAAAAAAATTGCAATTACTGTACCATTTAAGTGTTGTATTCCGTGGCAAAAACGGGCGTCCATAGATTTTCCTGCTTTAAAAAAAAAGTTATGGTTTTCGTTACAAATACTATTAAAAACGTTAAAAACTATCAACTGTTAACTATTAAAACCATTACTTTCCAGTAGCAGTTTTGCCAAATTTACAGTAATCCTGCAGAATTTGGCTGTTTGTAAACTGTTGCCTCAAGTTGATTTTTTCCCCTTTGTGGTATTATTCCATGTTTTATGGATGATAAAACTATGCTAGAGTTTTGAGGGAGCTTATTTATGAAAACAGACCATTTATAATTTCTAGTGATTTCTAGCTGAAATTCTTTAGAAAGCATAACAGTGACTGCAAAAAAAATATTTTAGGTATTAAAGTGGCATATGTTGAGTTCTGATGTGGTATATTTTTGATTGGCCTTTGGGCACGTTTTGTTACACAGACCTGGCAACCCTGTCCAGTAGTGTGTTTTGGGCTGTATTTCATTAGGATTTAGTGATTTTAGCATGTATAACAACAGAAGGCAACAAATTACCAGTAGAGACCCTCAAGGAACCATTACGATTCCCATTAAAACCATTAGAAATACTATGGGGATTGTTTTCCAGCAGGTTTCTATTGTCACTTTTTCTTTCACAGCTCTTCATTTCTTAGTTATTTATGGCTTTCTGTATTTATCCATTGCTAGATAAAAACTTGTTTTGATCCATATTGAATTCAGTCAGATCAGTGTTCATGACTCTTGGATGAGAAAACTACAGATACTCAACATCAAAGTGCCAAAAGCAATCACGGATTTCTTTAATATCTCTCTTCTTTCTCCTGTGGCAACAGGAACCGACAGTTCAATAAATAGTTACATTATTGATGACGATAATCAGAGTAAACAGTTCTTCAGCGAACGTAGGTCATTAGCTTCAGTGTTGAATCTAAACTGAACTCATGGCCTAGTACAGATGAGCTACAGGACCTCAGTGAACACACCCTAGCGATTTATTCAGTAACTGAGATCTGCGTTAAGTCGTGCGAGCTCTGAAAGGGCAACCTCTGAGCAGTGAAGCGTTCCTGCGGGATCACCATGTCGAGAGTGAGAACGATCAGAACAGCTTGGACGGCAAACCGCTAACAGCTTGTTAGCAAAGCGAGTTGGCAGCGAGCGCGACTGAGGCGCTTCACAAACCCTCTGTATTCGTTTCTCAGTCTTGAAGGGGTCATGAACTGCCTTTGTTTTTTATTTTGTACTGTTCTCTGAGGTCCACTTATAATGTTATCAAGATCAAATGTTATCAAACATCAAAAAACATCATAGTTTAGAAGTAACAGGCTATTTTCTGTGCTGTTTTTAACCCTTTATCTGAACGCTCTGTTTGAAGGCGTGGAGGCTTGTAGACCCAGAAGTAAACGCCCACTGCTGTGATTGGCTAATAGTTGCATATGATTGACAGCCTACATTCCATCCTTACAGATGAACGCTGCAGTCATTTAGGTTTAAAAACGCATGAATATGCTACTCGGTACATATCAAATGATTGATCAAAGCAATAGTTATCATGTAAATAAAAACAGTGACTCACACTTGTGTCGAATCCAATGAAGTTGCACAGCATTGTCTCTTAGTTTCACTCTTTATGAAAATCCTGCGTTGATTTTTGCCTTGTTTATAAATGAATCTACGGTAAAATGAAGTGAACAAAGGACAGAGTTCTTATTGACGTGGTCTGGATCTTCGTTAAAAAATATAGTTCATCCACTCTTTCCTCACGTTGGGATCAGAAGGAAGGTTTTTCTACAACTTGGTGCTGAAGAGCGTCGTCTTGTCTTCAGAGCATCTTTATTGTTTGGTTTCAGCGTAGACCTGCGTGTTCGCCCCTCGTTATTTACACTACATGCACAAATTGGCGGGCGGGGCTAAACTGGCAGTGATGTAGATTAAGTGATGTAAACAGAGTTGCGATGTACAATCGGTGGGCGGGGCTTAACAGGCAGCGACGTATAATCGGTGGGTGGGGCAAAACAGGCAGCGACATAGAATTGATGGGTGTGGCTTAACAAGCAGCGACGTAGAATCGCTGGGCGGGGCTAAACAGTCAGTGAAGTAGAATCAGTGGGCGTGGCTTAACAAGCAGCGACGTAGAATCGCTGGGCGTGGCTTAACAAGCAGCGACATAGAATCGATGGACGGGGCTAAACAGTCAGCGATGTAGAATCGGTGGGCGGGGCTAAACAAGCAGCGACATAGAATCGCTGGCCGGGGCTTAACAGGCAGCGACGTAGAATGGCTGGGCGGGGCTAAACAGGCAGCGACGTAGAATGGCTGGGCGGGGCTTAACAGTGATGTAAAAGCAGCTTTGATCATCTTCTGTGGAGGCGGGGTTTATCGACACTATTACATCATAGAGTAGAACATTCCACAAGCTGTGGTTTTGGCATATTTATTTAACTGCAAGCTGTTTTTTTAATTAAGTCTAAGTTTTGTGTTGTGGAGTGTGGTGGATGTTTTATAGAACAATCACCTCTTATATGTCAAACTATCAAGGGAATTTTGATTTCATGACCCCTTTAAGGACGCCTGAATGTGTTTACAAGCTCATTTCTGAGTGTCATCAGCGAGACGCCACAGAAAAGGCGCAAAATAATAAAATGCATGCCAGAACAATCAGAGCTCTTAATGTAAAGTGCGCACTTGCGCTGCTTCCCACTCTCATGTTACACGACTTAATGAAAATGCCATATCTGCAGTGCTCACACACTCAAAACCACAGAGAAAAGCTCCCTGAGGGCTTATTGCAGTAATTACGATTCTCATAAACCCTTTTGTGAGAGAAAAGCTCCCCACATTTATCTGAAGCCCAGAACGGAGGAGAATTTCGCGGCGAGGATTAATTATCAGGAGTGAGTACCTTCATTCACTCGGGGAAGTTTCAAAGATGTCAGACGAGCTCTGAGAAAACTGGAAGAAATGACACTAACTTGAACACAAAACAGTGATCTGAAATTAGCGAGCTGTGGTCTATAATTAGATTCACATTTATGTTCATTGATCTGGCAGATGCTTCGTTCACACAAACACACCGTCAGAGCCGAGGAAATACACTGCACTTGTTTTCATCAACTAAAAGTTTACTTGTTTTTAGAAAACAACCTTGCTAGTGACCATTCACACTTTTAATGTAATGTAGGCCTAAAGGATGGAAGTGTGGAGCTCGTCATTATTCTACAATGATTTAAATCAAATATTTATTGGAATATATACCATTACAATAGTCCCCCAGTTACTGCTATCATAAAATTACACTTAAATGTAGATTTAAAGTTCTACAAAAGGCACATTTAATGGCCAACAACAAATATTTTAGCAAAATGCATATTTTACTCAGAATTATTTCGCTACTATTCTAAACAGTTAAGAGAGGAGAAATATATTGGTCACAGATTATTGGTCATTTTTAAACAATAAAATTATAGTGCATCCACTAGTAATTATATTTACAAAACTTTTCATTTTTATTGATTTATTAGGAAAGTTTATAATAATGATATGTGTGTGTACTGTTTATATATAAAGAGACACATATGCATGTATATTTTGTAAATATTTACATGTAAATATATTTGTTTTCATATATATTATTTATATTATATATAAATATTTTATATATATAATTCTAATATATTCTTAAGTATATAACTGCATGCAACTATAACTTTTACATTTATTAATTTTTTTCATAAATTTATTCATTTTTTCTTGCAATTTAGTTGACCGTCTCAAATCAAAGACTACAAACATGGTTTGTTCGTCGTGATTTTCTGATCAATTTAACACCGTTCCACCTTCACAAGGGACACAGTTCCTGTTTCTCTGAGCTACAGACGGCTCAAGGACAGGCGTGTGCTGTATGACCGTGTGTGTGTGTGTGTGTGTGTTATGAGGAGTGTGTATGAATGCAGAGGTGAGATAATAACTGAGGAAGAGGAGCTCAGAACACAGCAGGAGGAAGAAACGCCGGCTCACGGTGACCTTCTTAAAACACACAGCAACACTATCAGCCTCTCGCTGTAAGCGCTCACAATTCCTACTGACACCAGCGTATCATTCATTACTGAGAGAGAGAATATCTGAATATAAAGACACTCGTGCTGCGACTGTGTAAGTCATCGATAAGACAAGAAAAGAAGAAAGAGTCACTGTGAATTAGATCAGACACTCAGAAGCACTGCAGCTCAAATACAAGTATGCAGTACGTCATGCACAGAGCAAATCTTCTGTTTGAACTGCGTCCCACAATGCACTGCACTCCACCTGACCTTCCACTTACAGTCTGATGCATGAGCTGGATTTCTTAATACTATACTGCACTCAAAACCTGAATTAAAAATTTAAAAATTATTATTATTATTATTTTTTTTTTTTTTTTTTTGGACATACAAATGAAATGCATTATAATAAGCTCATGCATACTAATAATTTGTATGCTTTTTAAATGTTTCTAAAATGTTGAAATGTCCAGTTTTCTTGTCATGGTTATAATGTTATCTAAAGGTTTCAAAAATTTATTTTTACAATTTTCTACTAACTTTATTTTTACCCGAAGCATAATGTTATTTGAACATTTATTTTTTTATATTTTAAAAATGTTAAAATACCAGGAAACAAATTGAACATTGTATTCAAATATTTCTAAAATACTAAAACATAGGTTTTTTGTTGTTGTTGTTGTTGTTTTTTTTTGTCAAGATTAGAACATTATTCAAAGGTTACAAAAAAGTTTCTAACATCGTTCTATATCCCAAAATGATACATTTTATTTTAAGATTCATTATTTGAACATTTATTTTTAACATTCTAAGAACTTTAAAGTGTTTAGTTTCTCTTGTGGTAATTATAATGTTATTTAAAGGTTAAAAAAATGTGTTTCTTACGATGTTCTACCAACTTTATTTCTACCTTGCAGTTCTGAGAGGAAAAGTCAGAATTGTGAGGAAATAAGAAGAAAGTCAGAATTAATTTTAATATCTCGCAATCCTGACTTTTCTGACAATTTTATATGTATTTATATCTTAACACAGTTCTTTACAAGACTTTATAGAGAAACAATTGTGAGCTGCTAGATTTTTTATTTTTATATTTTCTGTTTTCAACTTAATTTTAAGTTTTAGTAATTTTGTGTTTTTGTTGCTTTATTAGTTTTTACTTTTTTAAATGTCATGACAGTTTATTTTTGTTATTTTAGTTCAAGTTAAACTAAGTGCAAATACAAAATGTTTTTTTATTTTTTTTATTTAAATATTATTTCAAGTAAATACAACTTTTTCTGGATTTGGTTTTAGTTTACTATAATAACCTTGATGTGCACTAAGTATGTGTCCGATGGTAATTTAATTGAGTCTGTTTTACATTGATTTTGCGTGTTTGGCAGTCAGCAGCTGATTATAGCAGCAGTGTTTTAGTAGCTGGTGGTGAATGTGTGAGTCTGAATCGTTGAGAGAATGCAGTGTATATGATACAAGGACGTGGCGCCGCTGATGGCACAGACTCTAATTATTTGGCCCTTGAAGAGCGTGACTCCATTTCATTGGCAGCGATGGCCCTGTGCTGTCATTCATTAGTGTTAAAATGTGCCTGTGCCCACAGTGGAGCTGATACATCACACACACACACACTCGCTCAGACCTTGACTCCAGGACAGAGATGACAAGCAGACCTACAGTCATTCATCATCCTGCGCTCCATTCGTTTATCTGTATCTCTCGCTCTGTAAAGCTGCTGACTTTGAATATTCAGCTCTATATGTGCTATTTTTCTCCACACACACACACACACACACACACACACACACATGATCACACACACACAATGTAAATGAAGACACGCAAAACTGGTGCATACTGCATGAAAATCTCATCTGCAGAGGAAACACTGTGACCTCCTGACCTCTAACCAAAGGTCAAAGGACTCTCTGTCCACACACTGAATGCAATATTAGTGCACTGCTTACAGCATGTTCTCAAGTACATACTGTGCACTACTTTTTTTGGAAGTAATATGCGATGCAGTATACAACAATAAGCACTGCACTGCAAAAAAATTCTTGAATCGATATTAATTTATTTCGCAAGTAAAATGACTAAAGATATTATGTCTTGTTTTCTGAAAAAAGCATCACAATTTTGTTAGTTTTTGCTTAAAACAATCAAAAATATCTGCCAGTGGGGCAAGAAAATAATCTTCTTTTGCCTTTGAATTCAGATTATTTTTCTTATTTTTACCAAAAACGAACAAAATTTTCATAATTTTTTCAGAAAACAAGACATAATATCTTGTCATTTTACTTGTCAAGTAAATGCATCTTGATTCAAGAATGTTTAGATATTTATACTAGAAAACAAGACAAAAATACGTAAGAAAATATTTTTTTTGGTGTGTGACAAGCAACATCTGGTTATCATTCAAGAAATATGGCTAATTGCTATATCATTTTTTTTAGGAACAGTTTATATCTCTAAATTCTGAGTTTGTTTCTTGCAATTCTGAGTTTATATCTCGCAATTCTGAGTTTATATCTCGCAATTCCGAGTTTATGTCTCACAATTCTGAGTTTATATCTCACAATTCTGAGTTTATATCTCACAATTCTGAGTTTATATCTCGCAATTCTGAGTTTATATCTCACAATTCCGAGTTTATGTCTCGCAATTCCGAGTTTATATCTCACAATTCCGAGTTTGTCTCACAATTCCGAGTTTATATCTCACAATTCCGAGTTTGTCTCGCAATTCCGAGTTTATATCTCACAATTCCGAGTTTATGTCTCGTATTTTTTTTTTTTTGTCTAGTTATTAGTTTATATTTCACAATTCCGTCTTATTTTTTCCTCAATTCCGAGAGTTTATGTCTCGCAATTCCGAGTTTATGTCTCGCAATTCCGAGTTTATATCTCGCAATTCCGAGTTTATGTCTCGCAATTCCGAGTTTATGTCTCGCAATTCCGAGTTTATGTCTCGCAATTCCGAGTTTATGTCTCGCAATTCCGAGTTTATATCTCACAATTCCGAGTTTATATCTCACAATTCCGAGTTTGTCTCGCAATTCCGAGTTTATATCTCGCAATTCCGAGTTTATATCTCACAATTCTGAGTTTATATCTCGTAATTCTGAGTTTATGTCTCGTAATTCTGAGTTTATATAATTCTGAGTTTATGTCTCGTAATTCTGAGTTTATATAATTCTGAGTTTATGTCTCGTAATTCCGAGTTTATATAATTCTGAGTTTATGTCTCGTAATTCCGAGTTTATATCTCACAATTCCGAGTTTGTCTCGCAATTCCGAGTTTATGTCTCGCAATTCCGAGTTTATATCTCGCAATTCCGAGTTTATGTCTCGCAATTCTGAGTTTATATCGCAGTTCTGAGTTTATATCTCACAATTCTGAGTTTGTCTCGCAATTCTGAGTTTATATCGCAATTCTGAATTTATATCGCACATCTGAGTTTATAGTCTAACAATTCAAAGTCAAAGTCTGCTTTATCATCAATGTACAGCACATACAGAGAATTGAAATTGCATTACTATCAGACCCTTGGTGCATGCAGATAACACTTAGCACTAATGGTAGAGTGTAAAAATACAAATAAATACAAATTAAAATATAATATAAAATACAACTATACATATAAACAATAAGGATATGCAAAAAAGTTTCTAAGTTTATAGCTTGCCATTTTTTTATCTTGTAATTGACTTTTTTCCCCTGTTTGAAATGGCGTTGATTACTCCAGATTTATTCACATTAGAATGGAGTTAAGAACAAATTCATGCCTGTACGTTGTGAATTAGATGGAAATTTACAGGAGTTCTCCTGTGCATGCAAATCTGAATAATCTACCCAAATATTAGTGAAAGAGAGGCTCTGTCTTTCTCACATCTGATCAAAAGAATTAGTCTAGAGCAACACTGACAGATGATAAATCAGTCCTGAATTTATTTCCAATTAAATTCCAATTGAATTGCAGTTGGGGGATTGAGAGAAACCCTGAAATAGATAATTTCTCTCGCATACTAAAGGAAATATTGTATTTTATTGAGTGGTGCTTTTACGGATCTGTTTGTTTTATCCATTATAATGACCATCTCTCTCTCTGGCCAACACAAACCTGCCGTGTTTCTGAATCATTAAGACAGACAGAGACAGAGAGACAGTTGGTGGTTCTTGCAGGTGTTCCTCCACTCAACATCCATTTCACATCTTGACAAGCAATCAATCAAATCTGGCCGCCGGAACCCTGTGACGAAGCTCCACAAATGGACAGCTGTTACCACGGAAACCCCGGCAGCGCGACACCCAATCAGAGTGAGAAAACAACGATCTGTGTGCAGGAGAGAGAGTGCTGCGGCTTCCTTCACCACAGATCATCTGTGCATTTATGGCACATCGATAATTCACACAAATACAGAAAATCCTGTCATCGTTTACTCACGCTCAGGAGTTTACAGTGACCACAAACGTCAAGCTGAAATAAAGACGTGATGTCAAGTGATTTAAAAGCCCACTCAACAAGTCCACTCACTGTTGAACCCTGTGATGGAGAAATCTGAGAATAATGACTCAAATCACGTCTGTTCCTCACATACAACTGTTACTTAGTGCATTACAATAATGAAGTACTCCATGAAAAAGTAACTAATTGCGTTAGCTACTTAGTTTCTTTTTATGGAAAGTAAATAACAAAAAACCCAAATGTTATATTTTAGCAATTTGAACACTGTAAACTGTTTCTGTGCTAACATTTTGAGAACATTGTTAAAGACTAGCCCAGCTAACAAAATGTGCTTGAAGAACTTTTTGCAAAAAAAAAAAAAAAGTTTATATAAACGTTTCAATGTAACATTAATTGGAATGTTCCATTTTATTATTTTGAAACATTATCGAATGTTACATTTGAATGTTCTGAAGCAAGTATTAACATTTAAAAAACATTCCAAAAATGTTCAAAGAACAATGTAGAAATCATTTTTCAACTTAAATGTTCAGCTCAGATAACAAAAATGTTCTAAAAATATCTTGCTAACATTCCCATCAAGTTTTGAAGATGTTATTTCTGAATTTCAGTTTGTTTAATAAGCAAGGTTTTTCTTGGTTATGTGAATGTTAAAGACGAGTTAATTTTGA
>NC_056600.1:1324389-1329389 GCF_018340385.1 Cyprinus carpio | reverse complement strand
TCTGAACATTCTGAAACAAGTAATAATGTTAAAAAACCGTTAGATGAACATCCAACTAAACCATTTTTAAAAATGTCAATGAATGATGCATAAATAACGTTCAAAGGCCAGATAGCTTAACTTTTCTAGAAGAACGTGTTCATGACGTCAAGAGAACCCTGAAAGATCATTAGCCGAAGTTCTGAGGGGTTAATGGCTTTTAATTAAATCCTTAACTAACAGATGCAGTAATTAAATCAATTATATAAAATTACAACTCATGTTATGATTTTAGCTATATAAATAACAATAAATATTTTAATTTATTGACATTGACTTGAAGTGTGTTTTCTGTAAAGAGGAAACTGAGTGTATTGTCCATTTATTGTCCTTTTGTTGTTGTTGTTAAACAAAGTACTAAGTTTGAACTGCAACTCAAAGAAAAAGATATTTATGTTTTATATGAGTATACCGTTGACTTCAAAATTTGGCATATAGTGAATTTACTCATAATATATGGAAAATTCTTCATCCACAAATGTAAATGGGCAGTAAAAAAATATTTTTACTCATTTTAAAATAGAAATAAGTCACTACATGTATGCGTTAAAGGAAACAAGAAATAACAAAGCGGGAAAAAAACAAATATTTTAAAGCTTTAAAATTATTGTTTGAATAATGTGCAATTATATTTGTAGCTACTTGTTATGGATGTGTTTTTTTATTTGTCTTTGTTTATTATTGTATATTGGTTTTGATGTAATTTATATGTTATTGCCCTTGTATGTTCATTGTTTTAAAGATTACATATGTATGTATGTATGTATGTATGTATGTATGTATGTATACACACATACAGTTGTGGTCATAAGTTTACATACCCCTTGCAGAATATGACAAATATGTTAATAATTTATTACAAACACAACTATTACAGAAGGTTCAAACATTCACTGATGCTCCAGGAGAAAAAACATCTTTAAGAGCCGGGGGGTGAAAACTTTTTGAATTTGAAGATCAGGATAAATTTTACCTATTTTGTCTTCTGTGAAATATGTAATTATCTTCTGTAGCCTCTGAAGACCAGCACTAAAAAAAAAAACAAACAAAAAAAAAACATTTAGGCAGAATAAGAAAAATTCTGTTCAAAAGTTTTCAACCCCCGGCTCTTCGTGCATATATGAAGTGGACAGACTGACCATCAGAGTAAAGGACATTCCACAGCTGCCCAGAAACAATGATAGATGGGAACTTTATAGCCTACATGTTTTACAGTTTTGCTGTGAATGAATCTCACACACACATCCAAAACATCTCTGATTAGCTTCTGTGTGAAGTTCACTCTTATGTTCTGCTCTGAAATCAGCAGAGATCACGTGTCTTCAAATGCACAGACGCACATGTTTCTATTTTCACGCTGAGTTCCCTGCTAATGACGCGCGCGTATGCGCCGCCGCGCTCCCATCAAACACACACAGATTAATGTGATGATTAATATGATCCACAGATTATGAGCTGTTTCCACGTCTTCAAAATCCCTCTTTGTATTGTGCGCAAAACGCCTCTGATAAACGAGTGACAGCCACAATAAACATTTAGCTACAATTACCACGAAGTATTATTATTAAAACATTATTTTAACTATAGACCTTTATATACTAACGTATTGCAGAGCCATACGTATTAATTATTAATAGCCTATAATATGCTATTTTAATAAACTAGTTTAATATTCAAAGATAAAATAACGCTAAAAAAATAGCATATTATAATGATAATGTAATATTTATAGATACTGTATAGTTATAAAGCATGTTTATTTATTTACATGTCCAAATGTTTGTCAGGTTATAGCCTATATTTCCAAAAATATCATTTCCTGCGTGAGAAAACAGCTCTGAGAGGATTTTAGTCATGCACGTCCAGGAAAATACAAAATGAAAAGCCCGATGTTTTCTTGTGAAAGTGAAAGGCTTTTGTTGGTGATGAACAGTTCCTGCGAGGTTAAAGTGTGTGAGCGCGCGCGTGATCTGGAGCTGCTGCTGCTGATTTCTCTCTCTCTCTCTCTCTCTCTCTCTCTCTCTCTCTCTCTCTGAATTCATTTCTACAGCCTTGAACAAAAAACAGCGTGTTGCGTTGACAATCTCCTTTATATATTTATATATATATAGCCTAATCCTGATTTTAAGAAACCCATTTCTTCTCCTCAGTTTTCTTTATGAATTATTTGTTCCGATTGTGTTGTACTCTATCTATCGATCTAAACTGGAAAACTATAATATATACATAAGCATCAAATATCTATGAAATATGTTAAAAAGGTTTTTTTAAATGAACGCATTTTATACACCATGAGCAGTCTGTTTAGCTGCTTGCAAACTGCTATTTACTACCATATGCTTGTAATTTATTATCGTTTGTAGGGCAAATAGTTTTACAATTTACTTTATTTTGTTATTCTAGTCTCGCACATTCAAAAATAATAATTATAATAACAATAGCTTCAGCGTTTCAAAAAATTAAAGGAGGATAAGTTGATGAATTGGTGTGTTTTAAGTGCTTTCATTTGTTGTCCACGCAAATTCTGCCCGATCTCATTAAAGTGCGTATCAACAGCATGAGTTTATGTTTCGATTTGGTGTACTATTCTGCGTGCTTATGACACGCAGTGGGTCGGATTAGGGTTGTGGGGTGGATGCGTGTCATATGCACGAGAAAACTGCGTATACACGTCCAACACGTGCGCATCATATGCATCCAAAAATAGTCAATTTCTGCATATCAATAGCACAAATCTCCGTTTGTAGGCTATTTGACGTAGCCTACTATTTATACGCGTTTTCACACACACACACACACACACACACACACACACACACACACACACACACACACACACACACACACACACACACCTTCAGAAGCTCAAATCCTCCCAGTGAGCCCCGGTTTCCACGAGACTCTGACCAATGAGCGCGTGAGTGACGGTAAGACCGGACAGCACGAGACCGTGTCAGTACCTGATGATGTGCTCACGCATACAACAGAATAGAATAGAATAGAATAGAATAGAGAATGACCAGTCTGCGAATATTGTGGAACTCCTGATCCTGAACAAAAGGTGGTGAGTAGCTGCATGTTAATATGTTTTCGTGAGTTTCGTTGTGAAATGTTAATAAAAAAAAAATACTGTCATTTTTAATTATTATGACATAATTGTAGGACATATTTGAGGTACATATGTGTTAGTTTGGGCACAGTGGCACCTTTAACTGTACCGTGTCGTTATGCATTATCGAGCAGGCTAATGATAAATGAATTCAGAATGCAGTTCGGTTCTTCAGAGCTGGTGAAGCGCAGATTCATAAAGTTTTGCTGCATGCGTTTTGATTGGCAGCGGCCTGCGCGGGTCAGATGTCGCGGATCTCTCGCTGGATTTACTGTGAGTCTGAAGGGATCTGAGCTCGGTTACCGGCGCGATGAAGGAGAAGTCCAAGACGGCGGCGAGGACGCGGCGCGAGAAGGAGAACAGCGAGTTTTACGCGCTCGCCAGAATGTTGCCGTTACCGTCGGCCATCACGTCTCAGCTGGACAAAGCGTCCATCATCCGACTGACCAGCAGCTACCTGAAGATGCGACTGGTGCTCCCTCAAGGTCAGACGCCTTCATTAACACTCGCGCGCTAATTACACACGAGTCACGCGTAATAATACAAATAACAACAGAAAAAATGGCAACGTGAAAATAAACTGCTCGAAACTTCACTGGATCAACCTGAATACACTATTTTATGGATTAAATCGGGTATAAATGTTCTTTTAAGACATCGAAAGTTAAAACAAGAACAAAAACACCGTATAGTGCCATACTTTTATGATGTTTTTTAGGTTCAGAACGCTGTATTAATATTCTGGAGTCAAAAGGTTCGTCATTATCAGAAAAAAAAGATCTCATACAGCTAGTGAATTCCTATATTTTCTCACATTTGTATTCTAGTATTTTAATGCATTTAATATAGGCTGCCGATCTGTCAGATCATGCATCACTGAGAAAGAAGAAGGAAGGATTTCGGCTGTTATAATCTACATTACATTTAAAGCCGCATTTAAACGATGCGCTATGTATATCAACACAACAATTATATGTCAAATTCTAGGCTATTTCATTATTGCAGGATACTTTATTTCGCAGTTTATATTGACGTGACTTTATAGCAAGCAGTGCAATTAATGGTTCAGATTCCAGTTAATTCACTTGAATGACTGGACACTGGCCCGCGCGGGGGACAGCCGTGTGTTTTAGATGCTGTCCTTTACACTCTTAAAACATGAAGGTTTTTCATTGGCATCGATGGTGAACAACCTTTAATATCCAGGGAACCTTTCAAACGCAGAAAAGATTATTTAAAGTAAAAAAAGGGGTTTAAAATGTTCTTCAAAAAAGGCTCTTTTAGGAACTGTTCACTGAAACGTTCTTCTGGGAACCAAAAATGTTCTTCTACTGCAAAATCACCCTTTTGGAACCTTTATTTTTAAGAGTGTAGGTTACCGTCATTTCTGACACCTCCTCAGTATATTGATTTTTATTTTATTTTTATTTTTTCAAAACGAGAAAAAAAATCGTGGATCCTAAAAAGATTTCCAAGTGACATTTGACTCCGAACCACTTTTTGGAATCTAACTGAATCATTGTTTTTAAGAGTGTGAGAATCGCTGATAGATAGATAGATAGATAGATAGATAGATAGATAGATAGATAGATAGATAGATAGATAGATAGATAGATAGATAGATAGATAGATAGATAGATAGATAGAGATTGAGTTGCTCTGAGGGTCACGCGCGTGACTTCGCACCCGCCGCGCTCATTTACACCGGGAGCGCGCACCGCGAGCACAAGTCACTTAAGATCAGATGAATTTCTGATTGAAGCTGTTTCTTTCTTCTTCTTTAAACGAGCTGAACCGTCTGAGAGAAGCGTGCTTTTCATTAATTAAGCGGTTTAATTAGAGCCATGCCGAA
>NC_056600.1:1311889-1319389 GCF_018340385.1 Cyprinus carpio | reverse complement strand
TCTGGGTAAAAACGATTTCCATGCCAATTTTTTTTTCAGTGTATAAAAAGCAAAACACCAGTTTAATCTCACAAAAATATGACTAAATAAGCATTATATCATGCATATAAGCCTGACTGATGACTGCGATGTGGATTTTGCAGAGCATGAAGTGGAGCGCTCGTTCTTCTTGAGAATGAAGTGTGTTTTGGCCAAACGTAACGCCGGGCTGACGAGCGGAGGATATAAGGTATACACACACACACACAGAGACGAAGGCCGCATCAGCTGACAGACACTAACGGAGCGTGACCTTTGACCCCGCAGGTCATCCACTGCAGCGGCTATCTGAAGACGTCTGTGCTGGACTGCTATCAGAACGTGGGTCTGGTGGCGGTGGGTCACACTTTACCTCCCAGCGCCGTCACCGAGATCAAGCTTCACAGCAACATGTTCATGTTCAGAGCCAGTCTAGACATGAAGCTCATCTTCCTCGACTCCAGGTGAGCGGCAGAGAGAGATGTGACCCATACATATTCATGATATTATCACCAGTGTTGGGGAGTAACTAGTTAATAAGTATAGTGTGTCTTTAACAACAAGCACTGTGACACACGCATGGGATGACTGTTATTTCAGTTTCATCTCAGTTTATTGTGTCTGTCCCTAACAAATAAAACATTAAATTAACAAATAAAACATGACTGTTATTATAGATGCTCCACTGATTCAGGGCTGTTCTGTGCCTCTAAGGTTTCAGAGCTGACAGGATATGAGCCACAGGACCTGATTGAGAAGACCCTGTATCATCACGTGCACAGCTGTGACAGCTTTCACCTGCGCTGCGCTCATCACCTCCGTGAGTCCAAATCATATCAATATTCGTCCTAAAGAGAGGAATCCAAAGTCCTGAATCTTATATGTTAACATACACAGTACAGGTCAAAAGTTTGGAAACATTACTATTTTTAATGTTTTTGAAAGAAGTCTCTTCTGCTCATCAAGCCTGCATTTATTTGATCAAAAATGCAGAAAAAACAGTAATATTGTGAAATTTGCCTTTTTTTTTGTGTCTATTTGTTTTTTTGTTTGTTTTTTTAATTACATTTTTTATGTTCCACCCTTTCTGACCCTTACAAATGTTTCATGTATTAATATGAGTTCATTAGAATCTGTTTGATGTTTAATACGTGTCTCTGTCTCTGCAGTGCTGGTCAAAGGTCAGGTGACCACTAAATATTACCGCTTCCTGTCCAAACACGGCGGCTGGGTTTGGGTGCAGAGTTACGCCACGATCGTTCACAATGTTCGCTCGTCTCGTCCACACTGCATCGTCAGCGTCAACTACGTCCTCACGTGAGTCACACCAACATTTCCCTCTCAAACACGCCTCAGGATGGAATAAAGAACAGGTATATTTATACATACATACATGTGTCAAAACCGAGGTCAAACTGAGGTCGTCTGAAACACAATATACGCTCACTGCACAATCTCACGGCTGTCAGGAACGATGAAAAACGTGCGTCTCGTAACACAAGCCTGTCAGGTGTGTTTTCATGATAAGAGCAGAATGAAGGCTGTTTGCTGTGTGTCTCGTGAGTTCAGTTCAGAGCACACACAGCTGTGAAATCAGAAATCAGACACATTTCACAAGCTTTGCTTTGTGTCACAGGACTCAGGTTTCACTGATTAACCCTCCTGTCGCTTTAAGGAAACACCTTACACATTCACAGCCATAAGAGTCATAACTTCATATTTGTCAACTGAAACCGTACTGTGTCTGATCAGTAACTTGAGCGAGTGTGCAAATTTACCCACAAAATTCAGTCCTAAAAGTGTGTGTGAGAGATGAGAAAGAGGCAAAATGTATTTTACAGAAGTAATTTGAGACAAATCTAACTAATGCATGTAAAAAATAATATAAAATATAAAATAATAAAATAATATAAATATATAAATATAAATATATAAATATATATAAAATAATAAAAATATAAAATAATAATAAATGAATAAAATAATAATTCAGGACAAAAAACCTACATAAGAGACAAAAACTCTTTTTTTGCCCCAATATCTTGAACACAAGATCTGGGGGCGGGGCCAATGTGTTAACTGTTAAAATATTTTAATTGTGTTATTTTTCTTATAACTAATTAATTAAGTTAATGCAGCCTATATATATATAAAACATATTCTGAGTTTTTTCCTGCACTAAAAATTATACATTTTTTAGAATTTTTTAACAGATCTGGATGCGAAAGGTGTTAAAAGTGTTTCAATTTTATTTATTTTTTTATTTTTTTAATAAATTAATATCATATGCATTTTTTTTTTTTTTTTTGGTACTAAAAACTATGGATTTTTGAAATCATTTTCAGGTGAACTCCAGCAGTGAATGTAATAATGTAATAATGTGTGTGTTTAGGGACACGGAGTATAAAGGCCTGGCGCTGTCTCTGGAGCAGCTGAAGCCCAGCAAACCTGCGTTCCCTTACGCAAACCAGACCCCAGCCAAGATCCTGACTTCTCCGTACTCTCAGGTATCAATCTAAATAAATCAGTACAGTTATTATTATCACAGGCTCAGTCACAGACGCTCTCAAATCCCTGCTGCACTTTAAAAAGGCATAATGTATAAAATGCATATTTCAGATGTTTCACTTACTATATTATCATCGCTGGTTCATTTGTATGTATGTATTTATTTATTTATTTATACACACTATTGTTGCTCACCAAGGCTGCATTCATTTGCTTAAAAATACAGTAAAAACATTAATATTATGAAAAATTATTACAGTTCAAAATAACTGTTCTATTGTAGTATATTTTAAATTCATATTAACTAATGTACTTAATGTATTTATTGTTACTTTTGACCAAATGTGTCCTTGTTTTTGGTAATATTTTAAATGAGATATTAATTTTATATTTTCTGCTTTCATGTTAATTTTTGTTAATGTTTTAGTAATTTTGTTGTGTGTTTTCGTCGTCTTCTTTTTTAAAAAAAACAAAATTATTCTAAATATTTATTAGTTTTTATTTCAGTTTTAAGTTCAACTAAATGAAAATGAGAATTGTTGCCTTGGAAACTAGCTGTTTGTTTTATGTTATTATTATTACTATTATTATTATTATTATTTAAATTTACATTAAGTTAAACTAAATGAAAATGAGAAAAAAAATCAACTTAAGAGAGTAAAAAAAAAAAAATCAATTTTGTAAATATTTTTTTGGGGTGTGTTTTCAGAGGTTTCTCTCCTCACTTCCTGTTCTTTGTTTTTTAGCAGTTTTCGTTCTTCCAGCCCGAGCGCTCAGATTCCGACCGCGACAGCCAATGGGACGGCAGCCCTCTGACAGACTCCGCCTCCCCGCAGCGACTGGACACGTGTGTTCAAACACACTCACACACTCACGCCTCACACACACAGAGAGAGGGATGGTGGGATGCGTCACAACACAACCATCAAGCTCACGGTGAGTCACATGATCTTCAGAAATCATTGCTGCTCAAGAAACATTTCTGATTATTATCAGTGCTGAAAACAGTTTGTATTTCTGTGGAAACTGTGATGTACATCCATTCATACATTAGGAATAATTTAGATTTGTTAATGTTTGTGAAAAGTCTCTTCTGCTCACCAAGACTGCATTTGTTTGATCAAAAATACAGTAAAAAAATATGAAATATTATTCTAATTTAAAACAACTGTTTTCTATTTTAATATTTTTTAAACTGTAATTTATTTCTGTGATGTGCAGCTGTATTTTCAGCATCATTACTCCAGTCTTCAGTGTCACATGATCTTCAGAAATCATTCTAATATTTTATTATTATTTTGAACCAGTTTTTATTTTTATATTTCCCTTAATTACTTAAGTGTAATTAATTAATTTATGAGTTTTATATATATATATATATATATATATATATATATATATATATATATATATATATTATATATATGTGTGTGTGTGTGTTTATTTTATTTCAAGTAATGACAATTTTTTTTATAGGTTTTTTTTTAGTTTTAGTGAACTATAATAGTACAATCTATTTATTTTCCTGGACGCACAGATGAGTAAGAAGTTCAAAAGAACAGCATTAAGTTGAAATATAAGTCTTTTATAACTTTATAAATGCCTTCACTGGCACTTTTGATCATTTTAATGCTTCCTTGATGAATAAAAGTATTTTTGTTTTTACAAAAAAATAAAAAAATAAAAAAATAAATAAAAATTCTTACTGGTGCACGAAGATGGCTATATTTGCCTCAATACATTCTCATTCTTCACATTTACCAAAACAGCTACACTTTGAAAATCTAAGTGTTTAAATCGTTTTGTTGCTGATGTCATGAAGTACATAAGTGTTCATATTTACCTTTAAAATCTGACTTGATAAGCAATAAAGCAATAAGCCCCGTGAAGCCGTGGTTTACAGTGAATTTATAACAGCTATGGGTATTGTTACGTTATTTCTTACACGTAGTAAGGTTTCACAAAATAAAACCGAGCAAATAAAGTGTAATGATATTAATAAAAACTGTATTCTTCCACCAAACAATGTAGCTCCTCAGAATCAGTTGTGGTTGTAACAAAGTGGTTGCCGAGCAACACACAAACATAAACAAAGGTGTATGTTACATTGTAGAGTAATTTACAACAGCTTCAAACGCAGCTCAGCCAATCAGAATCAAGGACTGGAACTATAAAATGACTAAATGTATCTGCTTTATAATAAAAATATCTACAACTGAACATCTTTATAGACACACACAAACACAGACGTTCATAATCGGTCCTCGGGGAGTTTCTGCACACAGTTATTTACTAAAAACCTCCCGGTTTCATGAAATCTCTTCAGCAGCTCATTGGGACGACGAGCGCGTGGACGGATCTCCAGGCTCCTCGGGTGATTCGGGAGACAGTTGCCATGAAATCCGGGCTTTTCCCCCGAGGGAGTCCCAGAGCCGGATGGGTGCCAGACAGGAGCCGATTAAAGTGGAGGACGGCTGCATGAGTGATGTCTTCTCCTCCGTCTGCAGAGGACCGCCCCGTCTCGTCCTGCACCGAGACGACAGAGACCAGAGTCCAGCCTCGCTGTCCGGTCTGAGCAGTCCCGGCTCGGACAGACTGTCCCATTATGACGTGAACACACACATGCACTTTCAGACCAGCGCCGCGCACAACGGCACATCGGTCATCATCACCAACGGCAGCTGACCGCAAAACACCTGCTGCTTTACCAGCCTGAAACATCCCTGTGTTGTGACCCTGCAGCACAAAACCAGTCATAAGGGTCATGGTTCGGAAATTGAGATTTATGCATCATTTGAAAGAAGCTGAATAAATAATCTTTCCATTGATGTGTGGTTTGTTAGGAGGACAATATTTGTCTGAGATGCAACTATCTGAAAATCTGGAATCTGAGGGAGCAAAAAAATCTAAATATTGAGAAAAATCATCTTTAAAGTTGCTTCAAATGAAGTTCTTAGCAATGCATATTACTAATCAAAAATTAAGTTTTGATATATTTACGGTAGGACATTTACTAAATATCTTCATGGAACATGATCTTAATATCCTAATGATTTTTGTCATAAAAGAGAAATCTATAATTGTGACTCATACAATGTATTGTTGTCTATTGCTACAAATATACCTGTGCTGCTGATGACTGCTTCTGTGCTGCAGGAACACATGTAATAGCGTTCCCGTGTTGCTATTTATACAAGCATTAGTATCAAGAACACGTGTAGGTCAGAATACAACCTAAAAAAGGAAGAAATTATATTTTGCATGAAGAAAAATGAGTTTTTTTGCACTGTGGCATTATTTAAGAACCTTTACTTTAATGCAATTTTTTTCAGTATGTACAGCATCGGCTGTACTGCTTTTAATTTGTTGATTAATTTGTTGTCCCAAATTGTAAGTCTCTTTGGATAAAAGCATCTGCAAAATGACTAAATGTAATGATTTACAGTAGAAGAAAATTGAAGAATGTATGAAGAAAACTGACCTTTTTTTTGTTTGCGCTGTGGCATTATTATCATATCAGTTTACCCCGCTATCATTATTCTTAACCCTATTTACAGATTCACAGAATGTTGTATTGCCTATAATTTGGTAACTGAAATAAAATCCATTATTTTTAATGGATTAAGAATGCACGGAGAAAATAATGTTTTTTGTTTGCACCGTGGCAATATTTTCATGTCACTTCACACAGTTCTTTTATTTTAATGCAAAATCAATTATATTTTGCTGGGTTTACATCATAATTGCATTGGTTGTGCTGCATTTAATTAGTTGGTTTTCTATTTTATTCTATTAGAAAATCTATTACAGTGTTTTAAAGAGAGTAATGAGAGCTTCAAAAAAAAATGTTAAGTTTGCCCTGAGTCAGTATTTTAATGTCAATTAAGAATATTTTTACCCTAAATATCTTTTTTAATGCAAAATCAATTAGATTTTGTATTATTTACAGATTGCTGTTGCATTGTTTTGCTGACTTTAATTTATTCATTTAAATTTAAAAAAAAAAAAAACATTATTTACAGTAATCTAAAGAAAATAATACAAGCTAAAAAAAATTAATGCATGAAGAAAATTAGGTTTGCATTAGTGCACGGCATTATTTTCATGTAAATTCAACCCAATTCTCATTGTTTTGATCCAAAATCAAATATTTCTTGCATTATTTGTATGTCATAGTTGCATTGGTTTTATAAAAAAAATCTATTATTTACAGTAATATAAAACAAATGATAACTGCAAAAATAAAAATGCAGAATGCATGAAGAAAATTAATTTTTGTTGGCACTTTGACAGTTTTCATTCAATTCACCCCAAATCTCATTATTCTGATGCTAAATCAGTTATATTTGCACTGTTGACTGATCATAGTTGCATTGGTTGTTCTGACTTTAGACTTGAACAAAGTCTAAAGAGAATATCAAGGTGCATCACAGTAATGACAAATTGATTGTTATAAAATAAGCAGCTTCAATTTCTTTGTGCAGAATATAATTTCTTGCAATTTAAGGTAAATAATTTCCCTGCGGTTTTCATTGAATTCACCCGTAAAATGATCAACACTGTCGACTGAGATTGAAATAAAATTTTATATACAATCAATTTAATAAATCCAAAAATGTGTGTATTTTAGGGTGTTTAGAAGTATTTTCTGTCATTTTGATCTGAGAAGAGCTTTGGATTTAATTCATTTTCTTGTATACCATGTTCTTATGAAAAGGTTCACATCATGCTGCATCTGTGCTTTGATTTTTGCATGTGTGCAGATGTGACCAGATGCATGTTTACATGCATAAAATGTGTATTTTTCAGCTGAAGCCTGTAGTAGTTCTGCAGGATAAAGTCATGCTGGTGTTTCTGTCGCCAATCATGTGAGGTGAGTATCAGAAATTACTGATGTCTGTCCTTACATCCAGATGTTAAACATACTGGAGAGAGGCTGTGTGTGTGTGTGTGTGTGTGTGTGTGTGTGTGTGT
>NC_056600.1:1301889-1306889 GCF_018340385.1 Cyprinus carpio | reverse complement strand
GTGTAGCTCACACACTCTCTCTCTCTCTCACACACACACACCTCTGTGTAGCTCACACACACCTCTGTGTAGCTCACACACTCTCTCTCTCTCTCTCTCTCTTGCACACACACCTCTGTGTAACTCACACACTCTCACACGACCTCTACTGATTCACACACAGATCTGAGGTTTATTGGTCCTTACAGACCAGTCCTGTGGGTCAGACAAACCTCTGGACACTGAGATATGATGAAACAGAGCTCATAACGGCTCAGAAACTCACAACACACGAGTTCCCGCAGTCACACACATCTCTAACAGTGTTAAATCACACACTCTCACACACACACACACACACTCACACCTTTCATGAGAGTCTGAGCAAAGGTTGGTCAAAAGTTCACAAACACACAGATAACAGTCAGCAAAACACTCTTCACTTCTAAATATTAATTCTATTCTAATTCTATTATAAACATTCATTTTAATACCTGTAACTTTGTCTTACATTATTACAATATTTATTAAAATGTGAATCATAAACTGAAAAAAAAAAAACATAGGAACAATTTTCACTTTGAAATTGCCAGTAAAAGAAACATCAACCAACACATTGAACTAAATGTGAAATTGTGGAGTAAAAAGACTGAATTGGTATTTTCTTATAAAACATACATAATTTTTGTTTATAACTATATATATATAACTACGTATATATATATATATCATTTATTTATTTATTTTTTCACAGGGTATGGCTTTCAGGGTTTTTATCTATTGAACTAAAACTTTTAAAAACATTTTTTAAATAAAGTTGAAAAGAAATCAAATATAAATATTAGATGAAAAACATAAATTAAAAATAAAATATAAATATTAGATAAAAAGCTAAAGGACTATTAAAAATGTTGCTTTGGCTGAAATAAGTTACTAACGTTAATACAAATTAAATGAGACTAAATTTAACCTAAATATTAACATTTAAAAATAAAAAAATAAAAGGTAAATAAAATGTAAAAACATGTAAGAAAATGAAAAAGAAATTGAAATATGTATATAAACTTTATAAATAATAACACTGATCATTTAGTTCTTAAAACTGTATGAAGTGTTATTTATTAGACAGCAGAACACAGCAGAAACTCACCGTGTGAATCTACACACACCCTTAATGGACACAGTCATTAACACCCTCACACACACACTTCACACACAACACACACTCCAACATATTCCCAACACAACGCCTCACTACACACACACACACACACACGTTCTGCTTTCCCACGGTCATTAAAATTCACCAATAACTGCAGGAATCACGATGCTGATGTAATCTTTGAATAATTCAATTTAATTTTTAATTGTATATAGGCTAGACTCACTACTGTTCAAAACTCTGGTCAGTGAGAGAAATAAACACTTTTATTCATCAGGGATGCATTAAATTGATTAAAAGTGACAGTAAAGACATTTAAAATGTTACAAAAGATTTCTAATTCATTTATATCTTTTTATTTTTATATTTCTATTAATTTGTGTTTTTTTGAAATTCAAATGCATCACAGTTTCCACAAAAATATTAAAGTTTTCAACATTGATAATAATCAGAAATGTTTCTTGAGCAGTAAATCATCATATTAGAATGATTTCTGAAGAATCACGTGACACTGAAGACTGGAGTAATGATGCTGAAAATACAGCTGCACATCACAGAAATAAAGTTTAACAGATATTCACATAAAAAAACAGCTGTTTTACATTAGAAAAATATTTCACAATTTTTACAGTTTTTACTGTATTTTTGATCAGCCACAATGAGCATAAGAGACTTTTGAACAGGAATGCATATACACATACAAATGCAAATGTATATTACATAAGCCACAGCATTATATTTTTGCTAAACAGTTTTTCAGCTGCTTACATTTTCCAAACTTTGCCTCTTTTTTTCATAACTTTACACACAAATCCAAGAACTGCACACAAAATGCAAAATGTCTATCATCACTTGCAAAACGAAGCGCTGCATTCAAAATATCACAAACTCATCTCAAAAGCAAACATTTGCAAACACCTTTACCATGATATTAATTTCTGTTAGTATTGTGTGTTACACAGAGAACTGTGTTGTGTTTTGCAAAAAGTGTTTTATGACGCTATAAACTGTCAAAGTCATTAGTGTATGTTTTTGCAGATTTGGCGAGGAAAGATTTTGTGTAAGAACTGTAATGTATATTTTGTTCTCATGATGTGAGTGTGTGAGAGGAGTCTGTGTGTCTGGGAAAGCGACGGTAAAACAGTGTTGTGTTCAGACATTAACACGTCCATGTGACGCCTGAGCAGGTGTCACACACACACACACACACACACACACACACGCTCTCTCAACACTGAAACATTTGTCCAATAAACTTTCTGAGTAAAGAAAAACTGAATAAAACAGTCTATCTCTCACAGTCTCAGTTTCATTCAGTACATATATATGTGTATGTTCTATAAAACTGAACAAATTAACCATTAGAGTCCAAATAAAACATTAATAACATTTAGATTTGTTTTTAACATTTATCCGACTACTATATCCACAGACACAGAAACATTCTGTCAAAGATATGAACAAAAGAACATTCATCATCTGCCCTTAAATAACGTTCTCAAAATATTATCACAAAAACACTGCTAATGAATGCTTTTGCCTGAAGTTGGACGTGTATCTAACGTTTTTAAATGTTGCTAGAGAAATGTTTCAGAGAATGTTCAAAAGTAACGTTCCCATAATGTTTGCAGAACGATACAATGTATCCTTAACATTCGATAATCAAGAAAAATGTTTTTACAACATTAAAAAAAAAACTGGATGTTTTGACCTTTCAGAGAAATAATGATTTCATAACTTAATGAGATGATTCATGTTTTTCAATTCATTTTCTGTTAACACTCAGATTAGGATTGCTGACGTTTCAACAACCTCATGATTCAGAGAAAGAGCAAAACCAAAATTTCTAATTTTCAAATATTTATTCAAAGGAAATAAGTTACAGCTGGCATGTAGAATAATTTATCATAAATACTAAAAAATAAAATCTATTTACATTCAAACCTCCAGTTTTATATACATATTCACAACTATTTACATGCATTGACTGAATAAAGTGAATCAGAGTTCAGTGTCTATGAATAAAGTGATGAAGGTCTTCAGCTGAGTTCCTTCTCATGCTCCTCTTCTTCATCATCATCATCATCATCATCGCTGTCCGAGTCCTCACACAGGCAGATTGTGGCCTGAACCGGATAACTGCGCAGGAGGATCTCAGCGTCCAGGTACAGATAATCAAAACAGCGAGATTTGGGCCAGAACAACCTGCAGAAATCACGACGAAGCGTGAGAGGTCAGATCAACATGACATCAACACAACCATAACATGTTTTACCAGTAACGTTAATAAAACATTCGTTCAAGGCTTAACAATGTTCTTGAAACTTTAGCACAGAAACATTTATACATTGTTAATGGAATGTTTCAGTTGGACGTTCATCTTGTATCAAAATGTTTCAAAATGATAAAACGGAATGTTCATCTAACGTTCTTTAAATGTTACAAGGAGTTTCAGGGAGCATTCAAAAGTAACATTCCCAGAATGTTTCAAAATGATACAATGTAACGTTCCCTTAATGATCGTATAGCCAAAAAAAAGCGTTCAGAAAAAGGTTTCATGAGCTAATGAAACGTTCTTAGAACATGTTGGTGTTGACTTACTTCACCGGGTGTGTGATCACAGGGGCCTTCAAGTGATGGTCACCAGCTGATGCTCGCTCATAAGGCTGTGGAATAAAGAGATCATTTAATAAACAGATAATTTAATAGCACCATAACAATAATAGTTCGTCTAATAATAGTTTAACGCACCTTATTGGTTCTGCTTTTGTGGATCCAGGGTCTCCAGGGCCGCGTCGCGTTTGTTTCAGAGTTGAATCCGTGCGTCAAAGTGAGTTTCTCCATCGTGTCGTGGACAGAGAAGCTGAAGAGTAAATTCCGATCGGACTGATGCTCAGACTCGACTCTGGGGTCTTTATATACCTGTGTGCGCGGGCTCGTGCCAAACGGTGCGTTCGCGCGTCGCGTCAGGTGCGAGGTCACACTCCCGCAAACACATGGCGAATTCACACATCTGACCAGATCTCAGAGTGAGACAACAGTAAAACATCGTCTCTCTTTCCACACACGCGTTCATCTGTGTTACTGACGCACTGAAAAAGTCCCATTACTTTCATCTGCAAGGACAAGCTATATATAATATTCCACCGACATTTATCAAAGCACAGTTGTCAAAAAAACTGCGATCCAACACAGGACTCTAGAAACTTTAACTAGAATTAACAGGAATTAATATCATGGTAAAGGTGTTTGAAAGCAGTTGAAAAAAACAGTAAAGAAACTGGTGCTTATTGCTCTCTTCTGGTGATTGCTCACCTTCTGTTGGTGGCTTGTTAAATCCACTAAATCTCAGTGGAATATGCCCCAAAACACACTAGAACATTTCTTTAATGGATTTAATGGTTAAAAGTTTGTAATGGTATTTGTAGTGGAAACCATTGCAATTTCTGTTGTTTTTTTAAGCAGGGAGGGGTTATATGTACAATTTTACATAAATTCCATTATAACATCACATGTGTAAGTGTTTATACTAAAAGACTTTTAATTAATATTGTTTGTTTGAGTACGAAAGATATATTTGCAAAGTGTCAGTGCATCGTATTTATGCGTTTTTTATTCAATATAATTAATAAATAATAAGTACAGTTTGTGCGTTTTTTGTATTGTTTACAGTAGCCAAATGTTCTCACTTTAAATTTTAATGTATAGTATTTGCGTTTATTTTATTGTTTATTGTATTGTTTTGTTTTCTCTATAGTTCATATTTTATTGTTTTATTAGAATCAGTGATGCAAACTTCTGCACATTCTACACAAATTCTAATAGAGTTCATTCAGGTTACGAGGTTAAAAGAACGTTC
>NC_056600.1:1264389-1296889 GCF_018340385.1 Cyprinus carpio | reverse complement strand
TTATTACAGTGTATATAAAATATATATATATTTTTAAATCTTAAAATGTATTTTGTGATATTTTAATAAAAATATTAGCACATTACATTTATTAATATAAAATTTTTTACATTTGATTTTTTAAAAATGTAAATTAAAAATCTAAATTGTAATTTAAATTGCTCAAGTGAACCAAAGTGCACTGAGATTATCTATTAGTCAGAAGTTTCATGTAAACAAACACAAAGCCTCAGTCTGTCCGTGTTTCTCCGCAGGATCCCTGATCCCAGTGAAAAGCATCATGGTCTAGCTGACTGTGTGCTGGAGCTCAGCGGCTCTCAGGCATTTTCTCTCTCGCCACTGCCGGACCAATCACGTTCCCTCTATCACTTCTACATCCACGAAGAGGCCGTCAAAGACGCCGTGATTAGCCAAGGGAGGCATTGTGGGCGGGGCCCCAGGCTCCGCCTCCAGGGGGCAGCAGAGGACGAGAGAGGAGATGAAGACAAGCATTTCCTGTCTGACTTCCACATTCCGAACTTCGTGAGCTCAGTGGGGGGGGGAGAGGGGATGAGTGGGGGGGGGGGGGGGGGGTGGGGGGGCGGAGCAGGCGGTGAAGACAAGCATTTCCTGTCTGACTTCCACATTCCGAACTTCGTGAGATTAGTCATAGACAGCCAATCGGCTGCTCTGAAGAGCTAAGAGCCCGCCCACACTTCCTATGATGTCATCAGACACTAACACACAGGCGTTTAATTATGCAGTAGATTACATTAGTGATCACAACATTTCTACAAGACTTTCACTTTATGGTATTCTGAACTCTAAGGTGACTTAGTGTAGATTTTTTTTTTTTTTCTTCATTTTTATAAATTCAACTTATTTTCTCTTGTGGACAATATGTGAACACATTTTATGTGAAATATCATATTCAGGTCAGTACTAAATAAACAAAAACATGCATTTTGTATGATCCCTCTTACTTTGGTAAAATAATTAACATTTTGCAGATTCTAAGAAGGGGGAAGTAAACTTTTGAGCTGGACTGTATGTTTATAACAGTCGCTGTTCCTTCTTGGGTAAGAGAAGCAGATCTCACAGGTCTATAATGAGCGTAATGGCACAAGCGGAGGAAAGAGAGGAAAGTTTGTTTCCTTGGAGATGAGAGTAATGTGTTATAATAGAAAAGAACATTCATATCGCTCTTATATGAACACGTTTTAATGGGAACATTTTAGAGAAGTGTGTGTAGGAGAGAGTTTTTTGTTCATTTCTTCAAAAATATGGCAGCTAAAGCTTGGAGATTTCACCTTGGTTTTCTTTCTTATGGAAATAAAGCAGCCCAGAAAAATCATAAGAAGCAAGAATGATGGAGCTTGTGTAAATTCAGATGTGAACATTGAGTTGTAAGGCTCAGAGAAAGTTCATGATCACCGTGCATTTATCAAACAATGAACATCATCTTCAGAATAAAACACAGATGAAGAAACACACACTCACTCACACAAACACACACACACACACTCACACACACACACATTCGAACACACTCACGTCTACAGATGACTATTAATAGTGTTCTACATACTGTAGTGCGTTACTATGGAAACAGAGCGGGATGGATGAGGAACTATTGGATTCAAAGTTTACATCCCATAAACACAAACACTCACTCACACACACACACATATACTTTCTCTCTCAAACACACCCACACACACTCTCTCTCTCTCTCTCTCTCTTGCTTTATGTGTAAATATATGTTCAAATGTATTTTTTCTCTCTCAAACACACCCACACACACTCTCTCTCTCTCTCTCTCTCTCACACACACACACACACACACACACACACATACACACATTTACAGGTCTAAACTGGTCTTAATTTTTTTTTTATTTCTGAATGTTCTCTGAACATTTAAAATGTCCAGTTTATTTAAATGTTTTAAAATGATTTTTTTTCTTCTTGGTTATGCGAAATTAAGTGAACATTCCATTTTATCATTTGCCAAACATTACAGGAACGTTACTTTTGAATGTCCTCTGAATGTTCTGCAACAATTAGCAGCCATCATTTAAAAGACAAATAAACCGTTTCAGAAATACAATCCATGACTCTGTGCTAATATTTTGAGAACGTTATATAAAAAAACCTTTATTCATAACTTTGAGAAAACTGTTCTAAGAATGTTGCTTGTCCAAGATGATCTATTAGATTACTAGCTACTATCCTAATAAATAATATTTTTTATTGTTTTAAATAAAACTTCCACACAACTAGAGAAAGGCCTGTTTGTTAGTAATAACGAGCAGCTGTGATGCGGTTGTTTCGCCAGCAGGTGGCGCTCACGTTTCTAAAGCTGTACTGAAGCTCTCTGTGAGTGTGTGTGATGTGAAGCCCAGAAACTCTGGAAACATCAGGGACTCAACACACAGCCGAGCATAAAAGTGCAGTTTTACTAGAAGCTGAATGAAGGGTCTAGGAGTGAGAACGAGTCTCATCTGATTGCTTGAATATGAACGCTTCAGTTAAACGAGGTTAGGCCGAGATCTGCCCAGAGTTTGTGTTTGCTGGTGGCACAGACTCATCTGGATCGCATTTCAGACTGCAGGAACCCAATATGTGCGGTTAAAGTGAGTCACGGCACGCTTTACGAAACACTCCCAGAATGCTGAGCGCCACAAACGCGCGGGAAACACAGCAAAGTCATTAAAGCTGAATTTTCCTCTCTTGAATGCGACCGTACAGACAGACATGTGTTAAGGCTTAAACATCACTTTTTCCAGCTCAGGGAACCTTTAGAAGAACAGTTCAGTGCCAGACGTTTTTAGAATCATAACAGGAATGGACTGTTATATTTACATATAGTGTGGGAATATGCAAATATTTTTGCAGAGACACTTTTATATATGATAAATGTACAAGATAAAATACAATCTAAAAAATTTATAAAATTTGCAATGCTTGGATGCGTAATTGAAGATTCACCAATCCATTTACATTATGAAATATCATGGTTAACCTGTGGTTAGCAGCTATAGGTGGTTTAGTAAAACCATGGTTAAATTGCATAAGGGGTTTGACAGACAGTTAGATGTTATTATGACTCATTTATCGCTGTCTAAGACCAGGATGAGTTACTAGTTTTGTTGCCAATGCATTTGTTGGATTTAGTTTTCCTTCATCCACACGCTTGAAAGGTTCTTCACAGCGATGCCACAGAAGAACTATTTCTGGTTCCAGAAAGAACCATTCAGTCAAAGGTTCTTATCACTTTCTTTTTTATAATCTGAAGAAAGTTATTTTGCAAAAAAGAAGCTTTTGTGAAACAGAAAGGTTCTTCAGATGTTAAAGGTTCTTTATGGAACCATTTAGACAAAAATGTTCTTCTATGGCATCGTGAAGCACCTTTATTTTTAAGAGTGCATGTGTAGTTTCATATATATATAATATATATATATATATATATATATATACATATATATATATATATATTCATTCCTCTTGTAGGTATAATGCAAGCAACCACTGGAAAGCAATAATTTCCAGAACTCTGTTGAACATTAACCTGTTTGTCAGTCTATAAAAACATCAAGTCAAAGCAAGTTCCCACAGACTGTGAGATTCTTTTCATTTGTGTCCCTGCTCATTAAAGCACTTAGACTCTGGTGTCAACGCCAAAGTCTAACTGTGGGTGTGGATGCCTTGCATACATTAATAATTTAGTGTGTGTGTGTGTGTGTGTGTGTCGTCAGACCGCAGCCGTTGCACAACAGTCGTCATACCTGTCCTGTTCTCTGTCCTCACGGCGATCCACCTGTTCCTCTAACAGCAGGAGAGATAGTGACACTATCACCAAACTCTGCTATCTGAACAGATTAATCAGATGAGATTCCTTCAGAAGTGTTTTATCTCTGTTCTTCAGGATCAGTGTAGGTTCTTCAGCAGGCCCGCTGGATCATGGTAAGCTGGCACGTTTCTCCTTATTTGCACACTTGACTGGTTTTGTAAAGTGTGTGAATCTGTCTGAACAGGTCTGTACTTGAGCATTAAAGGTGTGGGTGTGACTCTCAGGTAAATAATTAGCGCAGGCGTTCAAGCTTTCTCTTTCTTTACTCAAGAACTCCAGCATCAGTTCCATCTGATGATTCATCTCCAGTGAGCAGATACTCTCGACTCCGAAGACCGGCTGTGAGTCTCTCTGCATTTGTTTTAATTATGGACGAGGAGAATCAATGCATGTGTGGATTTGGCCTAAATATCTTGATTACCATTTTTAGGAAATAATAGCACATCCATTGGAAGCACAAGAGTGTTGCAGGTTTCACTTACGCTTTCAGCTGCAGTTCGTTAGAAAACCATCCACTCTTCGGTAACAAACTGAGCTTATAAAAACGTGAAATGTTCATGTTAGAACGTCATTTAAAGGTTGCAAAAATGTTTCTTACAGCGTTACACAAACTTTTTTTTAGTATTTATAGCCTACTTAGTATTTATCTACTACATTTTTTTTACCTTAAATAAACATTTATTTCTACCGAACACTAAAATGTCCAGTTTATTAATTGTAAATGTAATGTTATTTAAAGGTTGCGAAAATGTTTCTCACAATGTTCTATTAACTTTTTTTTTTTTTTACCTTAAATGTAACATTATTTGAATGTTTATTTTAAATATTTTAGGAACATTCAAATGTCCAGTTTTCTTGTCGTGATCACATTATTTAAACGTTTCTATTAACGTTTTCACCCGAAATATATAAATGTTTATAATAAGAATGAGCCTATATTTTTCTTTCATGATTAGAACGTTGTTTAAAGGTGACAGCAAACGTTTCCCAGAACGTTCATCAAGTACATAAGAGTTTTGAGAATGTTATTCTAAGAACGCTTTCTGTCAACATTATGCGAACGCACATCAACTATAAAGAAAGGTTTTAAGGACATCACCTTAGGAACGGTTTGTCCTAACTTTTATGTTCTTTAGAGCAGAATTTTTTTTGTTTGTTTGTTGTTGTTGTTGTTGTTGTTGTTGTTGTTTTTTTTTTGTTTTTTTTTACTTTAAAACTGTTTCACAAGTGCTTTTTTTTTGCAAATGAATCTAAACTAAGCATGCATAATAATGAAAAGAGCATTAAAGAAAGAGTTAAAGTAGTGTTTGAACAGTGTGTGTGTGTGTGTGTGTGTGTGTGTGAGCTCGCTCGCTTCTGGAGGCTCTCTGAATGAGCTCTTGTTCTTTGTGCTGGACTCGCTTCATCTGATCCTCTGAAACCCAATCTTCTCCGCCTGCGTGTCTCGGCGCGCGTCCTGCGGCGCACTAATAATTAACGCTCGCGCGCTTTAATGACGCGCGTCTGATCGCTTCTATCGATCTGGAGCTTCTCTGAGCCGCAGGGCTGGATCAGTTCGCCAAAGACGCGCTTCTCTGGGTGTTTCGCTCGCCGAACCGGACCGTGAGTTTCTCTCAAGAGTTCTGATCAAATAATGACTGTCTGAGCTTCTATAGAATGTCATTTTAGAACAACCTAGAAATACTTTAGAATCGTTTGCTCCGTATTTAATTGTTCCCAGTAATTAAGTGTTCTAACCACCGCGTCTTTGAATGTTTTCTCAGACTTCTGGACTGCATTTCTAGAGAGAGAGAGAGAGAAAAAAAACTCTCTGGAACACTTTGCTTAAGTTTATTAGACAAAAAGTCAAACTTTGAATAATGCCTTTTCAGATGACATTCCCAAAATACTTTATATATATATATATGCATAATGTCCTCCTTAAAGGCATAGTTCACAAAAAAAAAAAAAAATATTGATAATTTGTGACCCTCTCTGTGAAATCAAGGTTTAAGTCTCAATATCTAATTATGAGATAACAAGCATCAAAGTTTGATTTCAGCCATTAATTTCTGTTGCTCTAAAAAAAAGATACTTTGAAGAATGTTGGTAACCAAACAGTTGACGGCAGCCATTGACTGCCAGTGTATATTTTCCAAACTATGGAAGTCAGTGGCTACTGTCAGCTGTTTAGCAGAATTTACATTTTTCCGATGGCAGTGATGGTTATCGCAGTTTGTTAACTGTTACAATACCTATGAAACTATGTTTAGCATGCTTGTATTCTTGTGGAAATGCTTCTATGTTGTGTTTCTGAATGATGAGCAGTGTCTGGTTTGTCTGTCTTTTACTTTAATGACAGCAGCACTTGCATAATCAGCGTCACTCATTTACATTCATCTGTAGTCAGTGACCTACAAATAGTGCAGAATATGAGACATTTGTCCATTTTGCATGATAATCTTCCTCCGTTTAACTTTTTCAAAATGCATAGTTTACTCAGAAATGTCAAGTTCAGAGCAGTTAACCAGTGATGGGAAAAACAAACCTTCCTGAAGCTTTAAATCACTGGAACTAATAGCTTGACAAAACGATTCACTGTTTCAAAACACTATGCAACAAAAACATGCATGAAACAGCTTTTACACACCCATTTCAAATGTTTTATTGAAAGTGTAATATATTAAATGCAATTAACAAGATTAACAAGGAGCTAAACAAGATTATTTTTCTTTAATAACCCCATTGGCAGATACTTTTGCTTGCTTTAAGCAAAAACTAACAACATTTTGATCTTTTTTTTCTTTTTTTCAGAAAACAAGACTTAATATCTTAAGTCATTTTTACCTGTAAAGTAAATGCATCTTGATTCAGTCATTTTTAGATATTCAAACTAGAAAACAAGACAAAAATACTAAAAAAGAAATACATTTTTGCAGATATAAAAACAACACGTGCAAAAAAATAATTTTCTTAGTTTTTTGTCTCGTTTTCAGTACAGTAAAATAACTTAAGATATTATGTCTTGTTTTCAGAAAAAAATCATCAAAATTTTGTTAGTTTTTGCTTAAAGCAAGCAAAAATATCTGCTAACAAGGCAAGAAAAATAATCTTGTTTAGCCTTTGAATTAAAATTATTTTTCTTGCCCTGTTAGCAGATATTTTTGCTTGCTTTAAGCAAAAACTAACAAACTTTTGATGATTTTTCAGAAAACAAGACTTAATATCTTAAGTCATTTTACTTGCAAAATAAATGCATCTTGATTCAAGCATGTTTATATATCTATACTAGAAAACGAGAGAAATAGCTAAGCAAGAAAATCATTTTTTAGAGTGTATGCATAAAAACTGAACACACAAAGGTAAAAAAAAAAAGAAAAAAGTTAAATATTGCCCCTTCATTTCTGCCCCCTAGTGAGTGTTCCAGATCAGACTCTAAGTGTTTGGCTTGTGTTTGTTTGTGTGTTTGCAGGCTGAGAGTCCACAGGAGCACAGCCCAGGGGTGTTGAGTCGTATCGGGAGCTGGCTGTCATGGGGTTGGGGCAGAGATGATCCCAGCTCCCAAACACAGCAAGAGGAGGACCACAGAGAAACCAGAGCAGACGAGACAGACAGTCCTTCAGGAGGTGAGACCAGCCCAACCCTCGAGCGGAATGCCAAACATCTGAGACTCGAACGCAGTCCGTCGCTTGAGAGGAGAAGCCCACCTGATCTCTTTGACCAAATGGGACGGAGGAGATCTGGCAGAAGGAGGCGGAGCTCTCACGGAGATGGGGGCGGAGTTAAATCCCCAACCAGTCCCCAACCTGAAAGCCCTGAAGCAACCAGTTTGACGAGCGGCCCGCAGATGACATGCGCTGACTCAGCTTTTGAGGAAACGTCAAACAGCCTCCCAGAAGCCTCCGGAGCAGAAGCGACGAACTCAGGTAACCGAGAGGATGTCTTCCGAGCAGAATGGGCCCAAGTGCACCTGAGCGAAGACGCAGATTCAGATTCGCTGGTCCAAGCGGCGCTGGTTTATACAGATATGGATGAGGAACGGGTGGTGAGGCTGACGGAGAGCGCCGAATCCAAGCGCCGGAGCATCAAAGTGTCTCACAGCGAGGTGGTCTTCGCTAAAAAGGTGGTGGTCCCCTCGGAGGAGCAAAGGGAAAATCAAAATGTGGCTTTCAAAGACACCGAACGGCCGAGATCTGATGGAAGAGCCAGGTGAATTATACCTGTTTTACCTGTTCGTAGCTGTGCTTACAGGAATAACAAACTAAATTCTCGGATTTGATTTGATCTGTGAGCTTTTTATAGCTAAAGTTGCTGTTTGGGCTTGAGTTTAAGTCGTGGTTTTCTAGTATAAATATCTAAACGTTCTTGAATCAAGATGCATTTATTTGACAAGTAGAATGACTTCCGATAAGTCTTTTTTTCCGTAAAAAAAATGTATCAATATTTTGTTTCTTTTTTGCTTAAAACAAGCAAAAATATCTTAATTCAAAGGCTAATAAACAAGTTAATTTTTCTTGCCCCATTGGCAGATATTTTTGCTTGTTTTAAACTCAAAAACTAACAAAATATAGTTTTTTTTTCTTAAAGCAAGAAAATGCATATTTATTCAAGAATTTTTAGACATTTATTCTAGAAAACAAGGCAAAAATACTAAGGAAGAAAATCATTTTTTGCAGTGTTTCAAAGCAAACTGTTGAATGTGCTTCATCTACACATGGGAAATCTTTCTTAAAGATCATCAGGACAAAACATCATGCGTCATGTTGTGAAATATGCTCTCTTACTAGGTCATTATCGAGTAGTTGTCATTCCTCTGGGCTGTAAAGTCATAGATTAAAACCTGTTGGTTAAAGTTCCTGATCTGGTTCCAACAGCTCCCTGCATTGAAAAGAGGCATTTTCATAACAATTAAGTGTTTACATAGTTAAATGCCAGTTTTTCTAGATGTCAGCCTTGCATTTTTCTACTGTATGCACCAGCAGCTCTTAAAGGAACAGTTCGCCTAAAAACCGGAAGGAGATATTTCTAAAGTATATTTCTTTTCCATTCAGTGCAAGTGATTTTTAATGCACGGTTTCTGCAGGTCTGAAAAAAGTCTTAACTCACACTTCCACAAATCAAGGCCTTAAAAGGTCTTAAATATGAGCAGAATCATAAATCCTTTGCATTATATGATGCATGCATTGCAAAGGTCAGTATTTTTGTCTTGTTTTCCAGTAGAAATATCTAAATAACCTTAAATCCAGATAGATTTACTTTTTTTTTTTTTTTTAAGAAATTGAACAAAATTAATGTTCATTAATGTAACATTCATAATGTTAATTCTGGGTGAGAAACAGACTAAAATGCATGCCACACTGTAAAAAATGATCTAAAATGTGTTGCCAATGAGGTAAATATCTGCCAATGAGGTAAGAAAAATAATATTAAATCAGGCTAAACAAGATTATTTTTCTTGCCCCATTGGGAGATATTTTTGCTTGTTTTAAGCAAAAACTAACACGTTTTTGATACTTTTTTTCTTTTTTTTTTTTTTTAAATGAGACGTAATATCTCATTTTACTTGTGCATCTTGATTCAAGAATGTTTAGATATTTATACTTGAAAACAAGACAAAAATGCTAAAGAAGAAAATTATTTTTTGTAGTGCATTTATGATAATCTAAGTTATTTGCTGATAGCTTTCCCCTCACACAAGAGTCATAACTTTTACAATGCATTTTTATGCTTTTCTTGCTTTTTGGAGCTTAACAGTCATCTCTCATTCACTTTCAAAGAAGGGAAAAGAGCAGGAATTAGCTTGTAAATTTGTTATGCAGCTTTTGAAATTTTATCGTGCAGCTCGTGTTAGTCACTTAATAAAAGTGTTTTTCCAGAACATGCAAATGAAGAAGGGGAAGTCTGTATCTTAATGGATTTGTGGTTTGCTTCATGCAGAGAGAAAGAACTGAAGAGAACAGACAAAGAAGAGCAGAGAAAGAGGAAAGAAAGACAATGAGTCAAAAGCTAACAAAGGGAGTTAATGCTAATGTGAATAGTGTGAACTTGATATTCGAACCAGTTTTGACCTTTTATTCTTTGTTCTTTTACAGATTTCCAGAGGACAGAGTGGATGGCACCAATGTGAAGTCCAAGGGCCGAATCGCAGACAAGATCAGTCTGTTTGAGAGAGGAGCCACCAATGCAGTTAGCAGCTCCACAAACCTGCGTCACCTGGATATTTCTCCAGCTCGAAATGTGGCTAGTCGTCTTTTGACAGAACGTGTCGGAGCACGGTCCAGTTCCGCACCCCCAAACCAAACGGTTAAAGAGAGGGCAATGAATTTTAATGCAGGACGGAGGGGAGAAGAGAAGCTGACGTTGCCGTCTGGTCATACGATGAACGAAGGACATTCAAAAACGGCTGAAATATCTTGTTCTGCACGTTTTGAAAAATCTACAGCAAAGACAGATACTAGCGGAGAGCCAAAGGTTAAATGCAAACCTCATTTAAACCTCGATCAAACAGACTCAAAATCCCACAATGCAACACAAAGTACACCTGTATTGTCAGAAAGCACAAGTGACTCAAACATTGGGAATAAAGAGCTGGATTCTCTGCCAATGGTTTCATCACCTACTGATGAGACACCGCAGGTGAAATCGCCAAACCGGACTGGCTCGCGATCTAAAAAGCGTCGAGGCAAAGATCCACTGAGCCCCACCAAGCCAGAAATGGTTCAGGGTAAACAGGAGGTCAGGGACAAACCTCTTGTAGACATTGTAAAGACCACAGAGCAGTATTCTGATAAAGAAAGACCCAACTCTGCTTGGGAGGCCGTAAGCAAAACACCTGAAGTCCCTCCAAGGTTGGAGAAAGCAACAGAAATTATGCAAAGCACAAAGAAAAAATCAGACTCTCCACCTGCGGACACAAAATTTCCTAAAGAAATGAAAAGCAAAGATGAGAAGCAGCATAGCTCAAATGAAGAGAAGACAGAACAGACAGAGATGGACTCAAAAACGGAAGAGAAACAGAGAAACATCAACCAAAAACAGCCTGTTCATGAGCGCTCAGAAGGAGAGGGGCAGATGCACAGAGACGTGATTGTAAACACATTGTTTGGAGAGTCAGGGAAACCAGATCCATCTGTGACAAAAGAAGAGAAACCACCATCCCCGGAGGACCTGAAGGAGGCCAACTCTAAAGAATCCTCTGAGCCAGCCAATAACAGCGCTGCAGCCTCCAGGAAAGATGCCATGCGAAACAGAGGGAGTGAGACGGATATGCTGGTCTTACCTGAGAAAAAAGCGGAAAACACCACTGAAAGTGACTTAAAATCAGCACAAAGACCATCAAAGACAAACCAAAAGAGTCGAGAAAAAGATCGTTTGGCTGAGATTAACAATCAGAATGAGAAAAACGAGCTTTTTACAGAAACAACTGAGACACACAAACATAGTACTGAAGTCAGTACATCAAAGCCAACCGAGCAGAATGTAGAAGAAGGAATTACATCAAAGACGACTAAACATGGTAAATCAAAGGACACCTCGGCTGTGAGACAAGACGACACCACTGTTATGCCAACCAGTGAGGGTAAAGAGACTCAGACTACAGAGATAAACTCGGAATTGTCTGATCAGACTAAAGAAAACGCCACTTCTACAAGTAGGACACCGGCAACACTAAACCCTGCACTGGTCAAAAACCAAAATGACTATATGGATGCCATAATTTCACCTCAAATTCCACCTACAGAGGGAGGCGGTCCCAAAAGAGACGGGCCACCCCTACAAAACCAATCAGAGAGTGGAGAAGAACAGAAAACACAGGCAGTGTCTAATAAAAGGGATTTACAACAGCCCAGCACTGATATTAAAAAGGGAGGCACCAAGGAAACCCAGAGTAAAATCACCAGCACAGAAATGACATCCATAATAAAAGGAGATATACACTCTGTGCAGGCGGAAGATCAGGTTTCTGACTCTCTTAAGCAGTCTGGAGAAAATGCACTTGGCTCTAGCCTTGAAAATACCTTACCTGAAATAACATCCAATAATGACAATCTACCTCTGAGCTCAGCAAAAAAGAAGCCCACTTCCTTGTCATCCAAAGCCATTGAAGCATCCACTGAGAAATCTGGCCAGGTCACCGCTAAACCAGCCTCAAAAGATGATACGGCTTTCAATGATAACGAGAACACAACTCTGTCAAACTCAGCTAATAAAAAAACAAATAATGAAAAGACCACTCCTCCACCAGCCTCTACAAATGTAATAACAACTTCTGAAAAACCAACAACTATCGAAAAAAGCACATCTCCACAAGCCTCAACCAATGAGAAAACCTCCACTTTGCCTGCCTCAACTAAAGAAAAGACTACAGGTCTATCATCATCAACCACTGAGACAATATCTGCTACATCAGGCTCCAATGAAGACAAAAACAAACTTCCACCAGCCTCAACTGATGAGACAATCTCTGCTTTGCCTGCCTCAACTAGCGAAAAGACCACGCTTCCAAGAACATCAGACAATGAAAAGACTACACCTCCAACAGCATCAGCCATTGAAAAGACTACACCTCCAACAGCATCAGCCATTGAAAAGACTACACCTCCAACAGCATCAGCCATTGAAAAGACTACACCTCCAACAGCATCAGCCATTGAAAAGACTACACCTCCAACAGCATCAGCCATTGAAAAGGCCGCGCCTCCAACAGCATCAGCCATTGAAAAGACTACACCTCCAGCAGCACCAGCCATTGAAAAGACTACACCTCCAACAGCATCAGCCATTGAAAAGACTACACCTCCAACAGCATCAGCCATTGAAAAGGCCGCGCCTCCAACAGCATCAGCCATTGAAAAGGCCGCGCCTCCAACAGCATCAGCCATTGAAAAGACCACACCTCCAACAGCATCAGCCATTGAAAAGACTACACCTCCAACAGCATCAGCCATTGAAAAGACTACACCTCCAACAGCATCAGCCATTGAAAAGACTACACCTCCAACAGCATCAGCCATTGAAAAGACTACACCTCCAACAGCATCAGCCATTGAAAAGGCCGCGCCTCCAACAGCATCAGCCATTGAAAAGGCCGCGCCTCCAACAGCATCAGCCATTGAAAAGACTACACCTCCAGCAGCACCAGCCATTGAAAAGAGTACACCTCCAGCAGCATCAGCCATTGAAAAGACTACACCTCCAACAGCATCAGCCATTGAAAAAGCGGCGCCTCCAACAGCATCACCCATTGAAAAGACTTCACCTCCAACAGAATCAGCCATTAAAAAGACTACACCTCCAGCAGCATCAGCCATTGAAAAGACTACACCTCCAACAGCATCACCCATTGAAAAGACTTCACCTCCAACAGAATCAGCCATTGAAAAAGCGGCGCCAACCATTGAGACAACCTACACATTATCAGGCTCAGCTAATGAACAAACCACACCATCTGCCTCATTAACCATTAGGTCTCCCTCCACTTCATTAGGTATAGGTGATGACAAGAACAAACCTTCATCAACATCAACCATTGAAACAATCTCCACTTTATTAGCCTCCAGTGATGAAAAGAACAAACCTCCACCAGCCTCAGCTAATGAAAAGAACACAACTCCATCAGAGACAACTAATGAAAAGACCATATCTCCACAAGCCTCAACCAATTGCACAACCTCCACTTTGCCTGCCTCACCTAAAGAAAAGACTACACCTCCACCAGCATCAACCACTAAGACACTCTCTACTACATTAAGCTGCAGTGACGACGAAAACAAACCTCTGCTAACTTCAACTAATGAGACAGTCTCCGCTAATAAGACTGCGCCTTCAACAGCCTCAACAAATGAAGAGAACACAACTACATCAGAGTCAGCTAATAAAAGGACAACTAATGAAGAGACCACATCTCCACAAGCCTCAACCAATGAGACAACCTCCAAGAAAAAGACTGCACCCCTACCAGCATCAACCGCTGAGACAATCTCTGCTACATTAGGCTCCAATGATGACAAGAACAAACCTCCACCAGCCTCAACTGATGATAAAACAACATCTTCATTAGACTTAACCAAAGAGAGAACCACACCTCTACCAGTCTCAACTAATGAGACAATCTCCACTTTGCCCGGCCTAGCCAATGAAAAATCCACGCCTCCCACAGCATTAGCCAATAAAAAAGCCAAACCTCTACCAGCACCAACTATTGAGCCAACCTCCACATTATCAGACTCAGGTAATGAAAAGACCACACTATCTGCATCATCAACCGTTGAGGTTGCCTCCTCTTCATTAGGCTCAGTTGATGACAAGGCCACTCCACCATCAGTCTTAACTAATGACAAGACCACACCTCCACCAGCCACAACTAAAGAAAATGCTGCACCTCCACCAGCTTCAACCAATCCACCAGTCTCCATTGATATCACTACTAAAAATGAGAGGACCACACCACAACCAGCATCATCCTCTTTCCTGCTAACCTCCATCAATGGAGATAATATAACTCCACTTCCTTCATCCAAAGAAAAGACAATATCACCACCAGACAATGACAGTAGGAAGGCCACACCATCACCAGAAAAGCCCTTGGGTCCTGAAGTCTCAGCAAAAGAGAATATCTTCTCCAGTAAATCTACGACTCCATCCACAAGAAAAAAGGAGTTCATCCTCAAACCCTTTCTCCTTCCAGAAATCCCTGCTGCGCCCGGCAGTTCCTCCCAGAGCAGGGACTCTCCATCTAGCTGGCTTGATGTGGATCACCAACGTCCTATAAGGAAGAAGCTGTTGATTCCAGATCCCAAGCTGAGCTCCTCTTTGAGTGAGACCAACCTCCTGAACACATCGGGAGAGTTTGACCCAGATGACTTCATTGCAAATGTGAAAAGGCTAGCGATGCCATTCAATCTTCCCCTACGCAAACACAACAAACATCGCCTGCAAGCACCTCCATTTGCCATGCCTGCCATCAAAGAAGACCACTTTGAGAAACCCTTTGATCCGGAGGAGTTCCAGCATGGCTTGAGGCGAAGGAGGGAATTCATTTTGGATCTGCCTCCCAGTTCAAAATCAAAAGTCACAGAAGTCAAGGAGGCAGAGATCAAACCTAAGCGAGAGAGCATCCTCACAAGGTCCCTGATCTTCCAGAGAGCAAGGAAGGAGCCTGAAAAGGAAGAGGAAGCAATAGAGGAGGGATCAGATGAGAATAAAACAGAACCACAGAAGGCAAAGTCTCGTTTGGAGAGGTGCTCTATTGTCAGCCTTCTACGCAGCCCCAGCAAAGGAAGACGAATGGAGTTTTTAAGCCCCACTGAGAGTCCTTCAGGTGGGCTGTTATCACCCAGCGATGGTTCTGGGTCTACGGCACCTCCACAATCACAACTAGCCCCAACTATAGAACCACCCAAATTGGTCCCAGTAGAGGAAACCCTAGCTAAGAATAACAGCCGCGATACACCGTCTGGTTCTCAGGTTATTCAAAAACCTAGCTTGGACATTGGGCCTGCCATGACACCTGACCTCAAAACTACTTCAAGAGACCCCACAGTCTCTCTTTTGACAGACTCTAATGCTTCTTTTCCTCTAGTGGTAGCCAAACTAGTTCCCAGGTTGTACCCAAACCTACGAAAGATGATGGACCTACCCTGGCACCTGACTTGAAAGCAACTTCAGCAGACCCTTCAGTCACCATGTTTACAGACACTAATGCTCCTACTCCTCCCAGTGGTTCCCAAACCAGTTCCCAGGTTCTATTGAAACAAACAAAATATGATGGACCTACCCTGACACCTGACTTGAAAGCAACTTCATTTGACCCTCCAATCACCATGTTAACAAACACTAATGCTCCTCCACCTAGTTGTACCCAGTCTGGTTCCCAGGATGATGGACTTGCCATGACACCTGACCTTAATGCTTCTACTCCTCCCAATGGTTCCCAGACTAATTCCCAGGTTGTACTGAAACCTACTACAGATGATGGACCTACACTGGCAACTGACTTGAAAATAACTTCATTAGACCCTTCAATCACCACTAATGCATCTCTAACGCCTAGTTATACCCTGTCTGGTTCCCAGGATGTTCTAAAACCTATCAAGGATGATGGACCTGCTATGACACCTGATCTCAAAACAACTTCAAAAGACCCCACAGTCACTATGTTTACAGATACTAATGCATCACTGCTTCTCAACACTACCCAGACTGGTTCTGATGTTGTTCTGCGACCTGATGGACCGACCCTGAAAACAACTACAGTAGATGCTCCTCCACCATGTCCTTCCTTTGATGACATCAAGTTGCCTAGTTTCCTGGAGAAATTTCTTCCAAAGGAACCTGAAAATGCTCAACCATCAAATAAGATCAACCCACTGGTCAGCCTTCCCTCATTCATCACACTGACCACAACAACAACACATACTTGCATCCGTTCATATTCTAAGCTAGTGCTAAGTGTTGTTTCACAATAGAGTTGTTCTGTGTGTATATATTTGTGTGTGCTGGTTAGATGGCTAGAGAAAGTGCCTCAATACCTGGTCTAGTGGATCTGAATAAGGCTGTTGACGTAGCTGACAGGATGATCCCAGAAGATACGATTCTACCTGCACCTGTAGTTCCAGCGGCTCAAATCCCTCAAGCTATACCTCAGCGAAAACTTCCAAATGTATGAGTCAATAACCAATGCGTATTTTCTTTGTAAATACTAAATGTGAATTTGTTCATAGCTGCAGTTGCTCTGCATGCCTGCTTGTTATTTATGCGTGTCCATATTTGTACATGACAATGTTGGAGATTTGAAGTTTGTTGAACAAAACTTGTTCAACTTGTTGAACATTTGAACATGTTCAAAGGGTAAAATCTTTGGGTTATCATTGGCTCATGTTTTTGACTGTTTGTCTGTTTGGTTAAATATTATGAAACATTTGCAAACTAATTACCTGCATTACTCTTTTAACCGCAGTTTTTTGTTTTTCAGATTCCAGCTGCTCGCGGAATCCACCGGCGTCCTGGAAAGGTTTGCCAGAATTTCAAACCCATGACCTAACAGAGAATTTCAGATCTGAAAACCTGCTCTATTTGCATAACATGAGCAAAGTTTAATTTTATTTATGCTTAAAATATGTGAGTAAAAATATGTGAGTTTTGTGGCCATCAGATTGTGATATTTGAGCACCATCAGTTCAGCGGTCAGTCCATTGAGTTCTACAGGGATCAACCTGATACCACACACATGAAACTGTCCAGTGTCATATCTATTAAAGTGATCAGAGGATGGTAAGTGGCATCTACGGAGAACAAATGCTGGGCCTTTCAGTTGAATAGATTTAACTGTGCATTTTGGCCTCTCGTAGCTGGATATTATATGAGAAACCGGGATTTGAGGGACGATGCATCGCTCTGGAAGAGGAAGGAGTTACCGAACTGCTCAATCAATGGACAGAAGAGGGTGATAAAACATCTGCCCCTGTGGTCATTGGCTCAATTCGACTGGCTGTCAGAGTAAGTGACCTTCTTGAAATGATTGTATTGAACACAATATCCAAAGGTCAAAAGAGATGGGAGTGACCGCTGTTTTTTCCTGTATGTTTCTGGGACTACACTCCTCCCCGGATAGAGCTGTTCACCGAGCCTGCTGGCAGAGGCAGAAGCTCTGAGTATATGGATGACACAGCAGAAGTGGGCAGTTTTAGCCGTCCTCAGAGCACCGGCTCCATCAAAGTCCACAGTGGTCTGTAAGTTCTGCTCAGACCTTAAACGTTTCCTGGGGTGTGTGTTGTCAAAGTGTAGCTCTTGACATACACATCTTTACTGAGTACTTACAAAAAAAATGTGTTATGATTCACTTACTGTTTTGGAGAACTGGGCAAGTGAACTTGTGATGTTTGGTAAAGCCAAAAAAAAAAAAGAAAAAGCACTTTTTACAACAGCAAAGAAATGTACTAAAAATCAATCAAAATACCTCAGCGACTATTTCAATACACTTTGGGACTAAATTGGCCCACTTTCTAGTATATAAATGTATACTTTAAGTATAACAGTAGTAAACTTTGAGTACACAACTAGTTTAAATTTATGTTTTTAGTTTGTACTGCAACTATACTAAAAGTGAACTTATAGGTATACTGATAATTTACTAAATAAATACTTGTAGCATTTTTAGTACACTCTGAAGTATAGTGCCAGTAAACTACTAGTTTAGTAGTTTTATACTGCAAGTATACTCATAAGTTTTCTTTAAATGAACTTTATATCATACTTTGAGTATCATACTATGTCCCTATTTAGGTATTAATTTGTATATATTTTGTTATATGAATAGGCTATCTGAACATACAAACGTCAAATGAAAGAATGGGGTATTTGCTTGTAAACAAAAACATTTTATTCTAGCTTCATGCATTATTTTTTGTAAACACTTGAATGTGGGTAAGTTTCATAAATAAAAAAAATTAAAGGGATACTCCACCCCAAAATGAAAATTTTGTCATTAATCACTTACCCCCCATGTCATTCCAAACCAGTAAAAGCTTTGTTCGTCTTCGGGACACAATTTAAGATATTTTGGATGAAAACCTGGAGGCCTGTGACTGTCCCATAGACTGCCAAATAAATAACAGTGTCAAGGTCCATAAAAGGTATGAAAGTCGTCGTCAGAATACTCCATCTGCCATCAGATGTGCAATCTGGGTTATATGAAGCGACAGGAACACTTTATGTAAGCGAAGAAAACAAAAATAAGGACTTTATTCAATAATTCCTTTGTCAACGGTCTCCTCTGTGTCTCTCCATATCACTGTATGCTGCATATGCTCCTCTATCAGCCGAGCCACAAGGATGCGCTGTTTCCTTTCAAATCAAAGCTAAATACACGTAGAAACAGCGCATCCTTGTGGCGCGGATGATACAGAAGACTTTCATACCTTTTATGGACCTTGACACTGTTATTATTTGGCAGTCTATGGGACAGTCACAGGCCTCCAGGTTTTCATCCAAAATATCTTAAATTATGTTCCGAAGAGGAACTAAGCTTTTACGGGTTTGGAACGACATGGGGGTACGTGATTAATGACAAAATTTTCATTTTGGGGTGGAGTATCCCTTTAAGAAATAAATAAACAACATTTTGAACAAAAAGCTGAAAAAAGACTATGAATTGGATTCAGAATGAATTCCAACACTTCAACGCTTGACAGTAATTACCTCTCCATGGGTCAACATTATATTCCATAACGTTACACAGTTCTGATGCTGTTTTATTTCTGATCGTGTGACATTACATGTGGAAGCATCTGTTGTTTCGGTTTCTTCTTGGCTTGTTTCTGTACAGAAGATGTGTAGTAGCACTGTCTAATGTACAACAATGAAAACATGGATTCCCGGAGCACAAGTAGCTATAGCTAAAATATATTTAGACTTTTTCTAAGTGTAAGTCAAGTATACTTAAATGTCATTTTAAGTATATTTCTGAGAAGTACATAAAAAGTAGACTGAAAGTATACTTTCCTATTTTTAATTTAAAAGAAGTAAACTAATAGCACACTTGAATAAACTTTTTCATAAGGGGCCTGGGTATACTACTTTTCCGCATTCCGCTGTGTCTCGTGCACATCTTTCAAAGTCTACTCAATCACGGATGAGCACAAATGGATGAGTTCGACACAGTGCCACCTAGTGGACTCGTTCTGTCTGCGCGTTTGGTATTCGTTATTTTTGACCAAAGTAATATCAAGGCGACCAAAGATTTTAACGAAACCACTGCTAGAAGAGCTGTCGTATTTTGTTCATGTTTGGAAAGCTGCTTCGCAGATGGTGCTCTTGAAGGGGTTGCCATGTCCTCTTTTTATAAGCAACACTTGTGAAGCATCTTTGAGCTAAAAGTGGCTTATTTCCAAGGTAATGCTTTAGGATTTAAGTTCTTTATGGCCATGTTCTTATTTGCCATTTCTTATAGCAATATCTGGCAACCCTGGGTCAAGGCATACCTCCTTCCCTGTGATTTCTTGCATTACGCATTTAAATATGTTATTAACTATTTATTCATTTAAGTTCTGTACTACACACTGTAAATACAGTTGCCACTCCCTGGTTATCTCGAAAGTCAATACGGTTGTAGAATGCGGTCGTTGATCTTAAATTATCTTAAATGACTGAACTGTGTACGTACAGAACTAGTACTAAAAGTACTAAAAGGTGAACTGACTACCAAATTTAGATGCAGTATGTACAGTACATGGCCAGTGTTGTGAGAATATAATGACTGGATTCCTGATGATTCATGAGTATGTTATGCTTTATGAGAGCGTTTGAGTCACAGCATTAGTCACGCTGAACCATATAAACAATATCAGAGCCACATATTCCTGCACTCAAACTATAGCACAAAAACTCATTCAGAGGCTCTCAGTAGTGTTTATAACAGACAGAAAGAGGAAAATAGCATGCTAATAATTATTAAAGTGGCAGATACAGTCACTTCAGTCACAGAGTGACACAATACTTGTAAACACTAGATCTATTGTTTCTATTTTGTAATGTTTTGTTTGAAAAGTGTCCAAAGACTTGTGTGTGTGCGTAATAAACAGAGACAGCAGAACAGGACAGTGAGGATGACAAAAACACAGAGGAGAGACAGGAATAATCAGGAAGAGGGCAGAATGGCAGATGAAAGCTATGGCAGGAATGAGAGCAGGAATAGAAAGAGAAAATCACAGATTGTTGAGGAGGGTGGAGGTGAATGATTTACAGCTGCAGGTTATCCAGCAGAACACAACAACAACAACAACAACCAGTAATATTTACAGTACAGCATATTCACATTTGTTTATTTTAAATCAAAATACCATTTAATGGAACAGAAGTCAGTTGTGTTTGTTTGTGTAGTCGGTCTGTAGATTCTTTTGAAAGATGAAGCAGATAAAAACTTCTGAACATGACAGAAAACATGCGGTTCATGCGAGCTGTTACTCATTTCATATGCAAAGAAAGCCAGATGAACTTTTGGAAAATGGTCATGAAAACCTATTTTGTAAGGTTTCATAAACTTTTTAAGCAAGTGGAAAAAACTGACATGAACATTTTTAACATGCCAGGGAGGGTGGAAAATTGTCATAAAAACTAAAAAAAAAAATGTTTTTAAATATATTTACTTGTTTATTTTATTTATTTTTTAATCTTTATTTTTTAAGTTTTTATAAACTTTATGTAAATGGACAAATCCCAGGAAAACAAGCAATCATTAATATTTTGAAACATGTTAGAGAGAGTAGAAAATTATCCCCAAACTTTTTTTTTTAACGTTTTTATAAACTTTGTTTATGCAAGTGGAAAAACCTCAGCAAAACAAGCAAACATTATTCTTCAAATGTTGACTACTATATATATATATATAAAAAAATCACATTTAACATCAGAGAGTGTGGAAAATGGTTATAAAAACTAAATTTTACGTTTATTTTTTTTTAAATTTTATGTTCATGTAAGGGAAAAACATCAGGAAAATGAGAAAACTTTAATATTTTTAATATTTCAGAGGGTGTGTAAAATGGTCTTTAAAACAAAACTGGAAACTTATGTTTTCATGCTTATGTGAGTGTAAAAACCTCAGGAAAAGGCAAACATTAATATTTTTTACAAGTCACAGAGAATGAAAATGTCCATTTAAAAAAAAAACTGCATAAAATTATTTTTTAAAAACAATCAAACATTAATGTTTTTAATATTGCTTCCCTGACCGTTATCAGTGAGATTTTGGTCAGTAAGGTGTTAACTAGTACCACCAAAAACTAGTGAAGTCACTTCTGATCATCTGACTTGACTAATATCCGATGCGTGATCTGTTATGATGATTGACAGCTGTCGTCTCTGCTCTGCAGGTGGCTGGTTTACAGTGATCCGGGTTTCCAGGGTCTGCTGGCGGTTCTGCAGGCCGGAGAGTATCCGTTCCCGGAGGACTGGGGTTTCCCGTTGCCCGTGGTCAGCTCTCTGAGGCCCCTGCGGATGGTACGACTCACACCATAATGTTATTCACCTGTCTGCAGTCGTGACGCAGTGTGTCACCAAAACTCTGCTTGTTTTCCAGGGTGCTCTGAAGGTCGAGAAGCCAAACGCGGTCAAGGTTTGTGAGTTTCAGTGACTTCACTTGTTTTGTCCTGTTTTCCAGTACAAATATTGAAACGTTCTTAAATCATCACACATTTACTGCAGATGCACAATGACTGAATATATGAAGTCTTGTTTCCTAAAAAAAAATGCATTAGATTTACGTGTTTATGCTTACAAAATCAACTGAATTCAAAGGGAAAACAAGTTTATTTAACCCATTGGCAGATATTTGTTTCTTGTTTCAAGTACACAGTAAAAATTATTTTTCAAAGTAAAATTCAGATTACTGGAGTATGTTTTACAAGGAAATACAGTTTCAGTATTTTCAAAATTTCATGTTTAATTCATTGAGTTACATGCTGTTTCTTTGTAATTATTTGTGAAATTTACTAGCAATTTCGGAGTAAATTCTTTTAATATAATTAATTTTTAAAAAAAACTACATTTTTATTTTATTTTTTTTATTTTTTTTTACTTTGCTGTTCCATTCACTCCGCCTCCCCCCCACCCAAAAAAACCAACCAGATAAACCACAAAATGATATAATATATGTGATACAAATGACACATTTTTAAAAATTTAAATTTTTATTATATACTAAATATTTTATTATATACTTGTATTATATTGTATATATAATAACTAGATAATCAAGCACAACAAACAATGCGTATTATTTATATTATATATGTACATATGTTATATTATATTGAAAATTTATATAATAATGTAAAATGAATATATTATATAATATATAATAAAATATACAAGTCTTGTTTTCTGAATAATTAAGTGACTTCACGCTTAAAACAAGAAAAAATACTTCCTAATGGAGTAAGAGAAATAAAGTGGTTTTCCCTTTAAATTAATATTTTTTCTTGTTTTGTGCTTTAAACTTACTTAATTTTTATATTTTTTTCAGGAGGCCTTATTATTTCATGATTTAAGAGTGTTTAGATATTTGTACTGGAAAACAGGACATAAACGCTGAGGAAGAGTGTGATTTTCTTCCCCTCTCTGTGTCTCTCAGGCCGTGTTGTATGAGAAGGCCGGTTTGGAGGGCCGATGCGTGGAGGTTCAGGGAGACGTCTTCTCCTTCACCAGGACAGAAACGGACCCGAGCGACCCGGACAATCATGGACTGAACTGTGTGGAATCACTCAAGATCCTCGGAGGCCTGTGAGTCCCGAACTCTGTGGTTTTTCCTCAGTATTTCTGTCTGGTTTCCCATTGCAAACATTTAAACATTCTTTAATCAACAAACATTATCAAGCAAAATGACTGAACATGTTAAGTCTTAAAAAGTGATAAAACAAGAATTAATATCTGCCAATGGCTGAATTTATTTTTCTAAGCATAAACTCACTTAATTTTGATTACATATGTTGATGATGCATGTTAAGGGGCGTGTCGAGGAAAATCATGACGTCAGTTTCAAATCTGGACGTTTCAGAAGAGTAGAAAAGAATAATTCATATTTTAAATGAGGGCGTTAGATTTGAGCTCTGAAACTTGCAGTGATTTTATTTCGGAGCAACCTCTCATGTGTATATATCAAGAACAGTTTGATTCTTCAATTAATCACCCCTTTATTAAGGGTGTTGTGATATTTGCACTGGAAAACAAGAAAAAATACTGAATAAGAAAATCGTGGTTGGTTGATTGAACTCTACAACATGAAAACCCCCATTAACTGTGGTAAAATGACTGTTGAAAAGTGTTGGGGAGAGTTACTTTTAAAAGTTATGCATTATAATATTGCATTACTCCCTAAAAAAGTAACTAACTGTGTTACTTAGTAACATTTTGTGTAAAGTAATGCATTACTTTTGCGTTGCATTTTCTAATTCATTTCTAAACTGTCATTACTTATTTAAACAAGTCTCTCAGATATTTTCTTGTAAATTTAAAAGTAAAGCGTTACATTACTGGTTACTTAAAAAGTAATCTGATTATGTAACTAGCGTTACTTGTAGTGCATTATTTTACTAGTTACTTAAAAAAGTAATCTGATTATGTAGCTAGTGTTACTTGTTGTGCATTGTTACTAGTTATTGTAAAAAAGTAACCTGATTACATAACTACAATTACTTGTAATGCATTACATTCCTAGTTACTTAAAAAAGTAATCTGATTATGTAGCTAGCGTTACTTGTTGTGCAGCATGTTGTAATGCATTACATTCCTAAAAAAGTTGTGCATTATGCTACTAGTTACTGTAAAAAAAGTAATCTTATTTCATAACTAGCATTACTTGTAATGCATTATGTTACTAGTTACTTAAAAAGTAATCTGATTATGTAACTAGCGTTACTTGTAATGTGTTATGTTACTAGTTATTGTAAAAAAAGTAATCTGATTACGTAACTAGCACTACTTGTAATGCATTACGTTACTAGTTATGTTAAAAAAAAGTAATCTGATTGCGTAACTAGCGTTACTTGTAATGCATTGTTACTACTTACTTAAAAAATAATCTGATTATGTAACTAGCGTTACTTGTAATGCATTATGTTCCTAGTTACTTAAAAAAGTAATCTGATTATGTAGCTAGCGTTACTTGTAATGTGTTACCCCCAACACTGTTGGATGCTTTACTCTCGTCTCGTCTCAGGTGGGTGGGATACGATGGCGAGGGTTTCGAGGGGCAGCAGTTCGTTCTGGAGGAAGGAGAGTATTTGGACTGGACAGACTGGGGCGGGACGGGGGAAAAACTCCTCTCTCTGCGGCGTGTTTTCACGGTGAGTCTCCTCAGCCATCAGTCACCATGCTTCACTAGCTGGGTGATTAGTCAGGTTGTGCTTTAGCTGTCAGAGCATTTGATGTGTCCTAAAGCACTTTTTATTTAATTTAATAACACTTAAAAAATGTTCAAAGATTACTGGAGAAAATACTGTTTCAGTCTTTCTACTTCAAAATTGAATGTTTAAATTCAATATGTTACTTTTTGTTATTCTTTGTAATAATTTGTGAAACTTATTTGCAATTTCTGAGTGAAAATTATTTCAAAGTAAATCCTTCACCGGATTTGTCTAGTGTACTACCTCCTGAGATTTTACATTTAGTCATTTAGCAGACACTTTTATCCAAAGCGACTTACAAATGAGGACTATGGAACCAATCAAAATCGACAAAAGAGTGCTATAACAAGTCTCAGTTAGCTTAACACAGTACGCGTAGCAAGTTTTTTTAAATTATATTAGTCTAAAGGGAAAAGTTTTTTTTTTTAAAGAATAGAATTAGAATAGAGTGTGCTAGAGTTAAAGGGTCAAATAAAGATTCTTGAAGATGGCTAAGGACTCGGATTGAGTTGGTCAGCTCATTTTGTGCAAGCAGCTATTGGTAGCCAGTGCAGATTGATAAACAGAGGTGTGACATGCATTCTTTTCAGCTGGTTAAAAATTTATCTTGCTGCCGCATTCTGGATTAATTGTAAAGGTTTGATAGAACTGGCTGGAAGACCTGCCAAAAGAGCATTGCAATAGTCCAGCCTGGACAGAACAAGAGCTTGAACAAGGAGTTGTGCAGCATGTTCTGAAAGAAAGGGCATGATCTTCTTGATGTTGAATAAAGCAAATCTGCAGGACCGGACAGTTTTAGCAATGTGGTCTGAGAAAGTTAGCTGATCATCAATCATAACTCCAAGGTTTTCTGGCTGTTTTTGAAGGAGTTATGGTTGATGTGCCTAACTTGATGGTGAAATTGTGATGAAACGATGAGTTTGCTGGAACCACAAGCAGTTCTGTCTTGGCAAGGTTGAGTTGAAGGTGATGGTCCTTCATCCAGCAAGAAATGTCTGTTAGACAAGCTGAGATGCGAGCAGCTGCCGTCGGATCATCAGGATGGAATGAGAGGTAGAGTTGAGTGTCATCAGCACAGCAGTGATAAGAAAAGCCATGTTTCTGAATGACAGAACCTAATGATGCCATGTAGACAGAGAAGAGAAGTGGTCCCAGCACTGAGCCCTGAGGCACCCCAGTAGTTAGATATTGTGACTTGGACACCTCACCTCTCCAAGATACCTTGAAGGACCTATCTGAGAGGTAATAATAAAAAAAATGGAGTGTGGTTCCTGAGATGCCCTTTGCCAATAGGGTTGACAGGAGGATCTGGTGGTTAACCGTGTCAAAAGCAGCGGACAGATCCAGCAAGATAAGCACTGAAGATTTGGATTCCGCTCTTGATGGTCTCAGGGCTTCAACAACTGAGAGCAAGGCAGTCTCAGTCGAATGTCCACTTCTGAAACCAGACTGATTGCTGTCAAGGAGGTTGTTCTGTGTGAGAAAGGTTAAACACAATTTGTTCAGGTGTTTTTACAATGAAAGGAAGAAGGGAAACCGGTCTGTAGTTCTCTAAAAGAGATGGGTTAACTGTGAGTTTCTTAAGTAGTTTGTCTAAATGCCGATGTAGGAAGAACAGTGGTGTGGGGTGTTTTGTTGTTGTTGGTTGGTGGTGGTACTGGTACAACAGGTACAACAATAACAGGTATAACTACAACAGGTAAAACTTTTAGGTTAGTATTTAAATTTTTTTCTCAGTATTATTTAACTGGTTTCACACAATTTCACCACTGCTTTTCAATTTATTTTACTTTAACCAAAACAAATAAAAAGAATAAATATAAATGTAATATATATCGATATAATGTTTTTATTATATACAATATAATGTTTATATTATATACAGTATATATATATATATATATATATATATATGTAAGTAAAATATTCTATATTGAGAAAACTAAACAATATAAAATAAAATAATATTTCAGTAACTTAACACATTTGCATGTTGACAGTTCTTTGATGACTGTTATCGGTCACATGATATGCAAGTAAACAAATAAAATATTTTTTTTTTTTGGTAAGTGTTTTATTTTCATTGCTTTTATTTTAAATGAAAGCATATTTTTAATTTTACATTTATATGAGTTAATTAATTATTAGCTGTTCATCAGCTCACAAACCACAATTTGGAGAATTGTTCCTCTTTCGAAAGTCACTTTGTAAGCGTCTGCTAAATGCACGAATGTAAATAGGAAATTCTGGCTTAATTCATCCCATTTAAAGCACCGGTGTGTGCAGCCATAAAAACACTGAGTGCTCTGTTCAGCTCAGTTCCTCTCTGTCCAGCTGTTTTTGAACTCATAAACACATGCTGTGTAAACATGTCTAAGAAACACACCTGTGATCGGGGTCAGGTGAACCCCAAACCAGCTCAGCTACTGATTTAGTAAACAGTAAACAGTTTTGCACATCTCATTTTCTTTCTTAATGGGGGTTTTACACATCTCTGATCTCCATCAGTCATTATTACTCAAGATAGTAAACAGTGCGTTACACAACTTCCATCAGCACATACCTGCAGTGTGTATGACCTCTGGACGCACAATAGCAGGAAATAACAGAACCAGAACCAGCGCCGAACGCTTGCCAACTGCTTTCTAATTTAAGACAACCGAAGGCTGTGAAATGCTTTGTTTTTCAGGATTTCTCCTCCCCTCATATGAAGATGTTTACTGAGCCGGACTTCTCAGAGCGCGGCGTCAGCATCGACCTCCTGGAGCCGCTGGATAACGCCATGAACACACGCTACGGCCCGCAGACGCGCTCCATCGAGGTCCTGGCCGGAGTGTGAGTTGCTTTCTTCATTACAGAGTCCAGAAGTAAAAACTCACCTCAGAAAATTTAGTTTTTAATAACTTAAAAACCATTAAAGAGCTCCAGGATTGTTAATCGATGGTACCTGTTTCTGTTTAAACCATCAGTTTGCATTATTTCAACATATTTTTAAAATAATTTCATCTAAGCTGAATTTGTGGTGGAAAAACTACATTACCCATGATGCTGTTCAGAAAATTCCACTAATCAGAGAGTAGCGGTGAGCGATGAAGCATTGTGAGATATGAGCTTGCAATTGTGAGGAAAAAAGTCAGAATTGTGAGGTTAAAATGTCAGTTACTTTTATTTATTTCTTATTTTGTGTCAAAAGCAAAACAGAACAAAAAAACAAAATTGACAGCATTTAACGGTGGAATTTGTGGAGGAAAACTACATTATCCATAATGCTGTGTGGAAAATTCCACCAATCAGAGAGTGGCAGTAAACAAAGCCCCGCCCACTCTAATGAAGCACTGGCACTATAATATATAATAGCTATAAATATTTCTAGAGAAAAAATCAACAACACATACATTTCTGGAACCAAACAGTGGGCGGCTCTAATGCACTCTCTTCAGCCAATCAGGATGTCCATCACTGAAGTGACAGCTCATCAATAGAAAAGTGTGCGTCAGACCCAAAAACTGGCTCAAAGTTACATGCCGTTGGTTTCATTTTGCTAGTGCTTCCACAGAACTCACGATCGCACCTGTTCAGGTAAATGCACATTGTTTCCCGCCACTAGCAGATCATGTGACACAGACACGTACATGAAAACAGGTCCGCCTCGGGCTGATCAGAGGAACGGAGGCCGTCTGCCAGAAAATAACAACAACAGAGGGGCATGAGTGTAAATGATGTTAATGTGTAGATATAGTGTTTGCTTGTTTTTGCTTGCTGCTGAGATTCTATGAGTTTATGTGTTTTTATTTGATTGTGTGTGTGTGTGTGTGTGTGTGTGTGCAGGGCACCGCCTTTCAAGCAAAATGTCTAAACACATACAGGCCTGTTTCTGGTTTTAAACTGAAGTGCTCAAAACACACACACACACACACTCTCTCTCTCTCACACACACACTCAAACACATACACTCACAAACACATACACACTCACACACACATACACACTCACACACACACACACACACACACACACTATATATTTTCACACACACACACACACTCTCTCACACACACACACACACACTCTCTCTCTCTCTCATACACACAGACACACTCACACACACACTCACACACACTCTCTCTCTCACACACACATACACACACTCACTCACAGACGCTCACACTCACACACCCACACTCTCTCTCTCTCATACACACACTCTCACACTCACAAACACACACACATACACTCACTCTCTCTCACACACACACACACTCACTCTCTCTCTCACACACAAAGACACACTCACACACATACACTCACACACACACATTCTGCTGTGAAATCTGATGTTCTTCCTCAGTACTTTCTTTCAGACTTGTTTTCCAGTACAAATATGAAAGCATCCTTAAATCAAGCTACAAATGCATTGAAATAAAGGGAGTATAAAACAAGACAAAATAGAATTGTGAAAGGAAAGTCTGAATTGTAAGATAATATTCACCATTACTTTTTTAATTTTTTACTCTGTGGCAGGGAAAAAAAAAAAAAATTGAGAGAATTGAGAGAAAATTGCAAAAAAAAAAAACGTAAGTCCAAATTGCGAGCTATAAACTTGGAATTGAAAAAAAAAAATTTAATTGTGATAGATATATCTATTACAAAAAAAAGGCTTAATAGAGTATAAAAAAAAATGTATTCCATGGCAGAACCAAAAAATAGAATTGTGAGATATAAACTGAAAATTGCAAGAAAAAAGATAACACAAGAAAAAAAATTGTTATTGTTATAATTACCAAGAAAAATACTGTGGTGGAAACAAACTTCCATAGAATCTAAAGTGAAAACAAGTTCATTTGTCTGACCCCAATGGCAGATATTTTTCTGGTTTAAGCGAAAAACTCCTTCTCCAGTAAATCTATCTTAATTTATGAATGTTTAGATATTTTTACTGGAAAAAAGACACAAATACTGAGGTAGAACATCAGTAAAGTCAAAGACTTAATGGCTGCATGTCTGTAATTGTGTGTGTGTGTGTGTGTGTGTGTGTGTGTGAGAGAGAGCGGGAGAGAGAGAGACGCATGCATGCATGAAGGCAGGTCTGGATTTGTTCAGGCACATGTGTGGGCGCCTCGGCTCTGTGAGTCTCATTATTTTGGGAGACGCTGTAGTTTTGCTGCATTAAATGTCAGTTTGAGCATCATGGGATGTGAAGCATTAAACACTGACCACCTTCAGAACACTACTCCAAAACTGCAGCTGCGTTCTTCTCATATGTGACCCTGCACCACTAAACCAGTCATAAGGGTCAGTTCTTTTAAAACTGAGATTTCTACATCATCTGAAGCTGAATAAATCATCTCTCCATTGATGTGTGGTTTGTTAGGAGGACAATATTTGACTGAGATACAACTATTTGAAAATCTGGTATCTGAGGGAGCAAAAAAAAAATCTAAATATTGAGAAAATCATCTTTAAAGTTGTTCAAATTAAGTTCTTAGCAATGCATATTACTAATCAAAAATTAAGTTTTGATATATTTACGGTAGGAAACATATTAAATATCTTCATGGAACATGATCTTTACTTAATATCCTAATGATTTTATGACATAAAAAACTACATTACCCATGATGCTGTTCAGAAAACTCCAACAATGAGAGAGTAGCAGTGAGCAAAATGTTAGAAGAGCTGTAAAAAATGTATAATTGTAACCCATACAATGTATTGTTGTCTATTGCTACAAATATACCTGTGCTGCTGATGACTGCTTCTGTGCTGCAGGGTCACTTCGTTGTGTTAGGTTTGCTTGATGTTAGTTCTAAAGTAATAATTTATCTGGAAATGATCATTTCTTCGCCCTCATGCTGCTTCAAACCTGAATGACTTTCATTCTTCAGCGAAACAGAAAAAGAGACGTTTAGCAGCATGTTTAACAGAGGACAGAAGTGAATGCATGTGATTGGTGTGTTGTAGGTGGGTGGTGTTCGAGGGCCCCGGGTTCTCGGGTCAGCAGTATGTTCTGGAGAAGGGTCTGTACGGAAGCCCGGAGGACTGGGGCTCATCCCACAGCCGCATCTGCTCGGCCGTCCCTGTGATTCTGGTGAGAGTCGCTCTGTCATCACTAAGAGAAACTGACAGAGTCATGAATGCGCCTGGATCTGACAGATGATGAACAGATGATGAACAGAGACACTGGACATTTATTTTCTGTAGCTGGAACGTGAATTTAAACTGAAAATAGACGTGGTTATGATTTTCTAACTGGAAAATAATGGCCCAAGATCAGTTATTAATGTGAATATTTAATATTTCAGGAAAATTCGGAAAACTCCTGCCACTTCCAGGTTTGTAAAATAAATTATAATGTTTATTTATTTATTATCCCTATTATTATTAGGATTCTTCTACTACTTTCTTCTTTTTGTTCAGATTGTTCTAATTAATAGTTTATTTTGATAAAATAATGAATTATTTGTTTGTTTTTGTTTGTTTGTTTTTTGTTTATTTATTATATATTATACCTAATTTTTATATATATATATATATATATATATATATATATATATATATATATATATATATATATATATATATATATATATATATATATATAATTCTAATCATACCTAATTATTTTTTACATATAATGTTTTTAATATTATTCGATATTTTTTTTTATTTTATTTTGGTATAAATTATTGTTGTTATTATTTCATTTTCCTATTATTGTTTTATATATATAATTTTGTTCTCATTATCCTCATTTCAAAAGGTCAGAGTGAGTGTTACTATGGAGAGTAATTTTGTTAATGTGATAGATTGAGCTGTTCTCTGAGTCTGGATTCGGTGGAACATCTGTCCTGCTGAAGGACTCGTTACCCACGATCCCCGGCGGCTTCAGTGTGCGGTCCTGCAGGGTTCATGCGGGCAGGTTCGTCAGATCTGTTCTGTCATCAGTCTGTCTGTGTGTGTGTTTCTGCTCTCACATGAGTGTGTGTGTGTGTGTGTGTGTGTGCAGCTGGCAGGTGTTCAGCGGCGAGTGTTTCTCGGATCATCAGTGTGTTCTGGAGGAGGGTTTTTATCCTGATCTGAGGACGATGGGTTTCTCTGAGCCGGACGCATCAGTGCTGTCGCTGCAGCCCACGGGACTCGTGAGTCTCTTTCAGAAGCATCACATGTGACTCTGCTTCACCAGAGGTGTGTAGTGTTCTGACAGCTGTGTGTGTGTGTGTGTGTGTGTTCGTGAGTGTGCTTCACCAGAGGTGTGTAGTGTTCTGACAGCTGTGTGTGTGTGTGTGTGTGTCAGGAGCTCTCGGTGCCGGCGCTGCTCCTGTTTGAGCGCTCTGGACTCAGAGGACGGAGGACGCCACTGAAGACGGCTTCGGTGAATCTGCAGCTCACACACAGCTGCTCCAGAGTCTCATCTGTGCTGGTGCTCGGCGGCATGTGAGGAACACACACACTCATTCATTCATTCATTCGGTCATTCATTTCTTTGTTCGTTCAACCGTTCATTCATTCATTCATTTAGTCATTCATTCATTCGTTTTTGTTCATTCATTCAGTCAGTCATTCATTTGTTCATTCAATCATTCATTCATTTTTTTCATTTATTCGTTCATTCAGTCATTCATTCATTAATTCGTTTAGTCATTCATTAATTCACTCTTCCGTTCATTCGTTCATTCGTTTATTCATTGATTCGTTCATTCAGTCGTTCATTCATTCATTCATTCATTTGTTTATTTGTTCGTTCATTTATTCATTCATTTTTTTCATTCGTCTGTTCATTCCTTGATTA